>NC_056744.1:140212761-140220261 GCF_019279795.1 Protopterus annectens | reverse complement strand
CTGTACCAATGTCACAGGTATGGCTACTGATATCACATCTCTCACACAACTATGTAGGTCCCTCTGGTTTACCTCCAGAGCAGCAGCCTGTAGCTGGTGAGTATGGTACTTGTTCAGGTTTGCCAATACACCGGCCATGTTATGGCCATGGTATATTCCATGCACACATTTAACACACCTACCCATAATGCATGCTGTACGTGTTCACTTATTGTTGCTGTTAACTGCACTGCATCACAGTGGTCACCATGGTGGCATATCTGAAGGGTATGTAAGAATCCTGCAATATAACTAACAACTTGTCATTGCATGATGTGTGCACAGAGATGAACATAATGGTGGGACAAATGGCCTACAGTAAGGATATGTCTGAAACATCACCCTTATACAGTGCTATAACAGTGTATATACCACTGTTACAATGGCAACTGTTACAGATCTACACAACGGCATATCACAATACTGCATTCCACAGCCCTTACAACCTGTAATGTGGTCCTAACATGAGCAATGAATGTGTAATATGGAATCCTATGTTAGGACAGCAAATATGGGGATTACATACCTTAACAAACACTGGAAGAATATGTGTGCATACACTCCAAATAACATATTGTGGAACCAGCTTTTGAGATACTGACAGCATGCACTTTTCATGTGTATGGACCTTCCAGCAAGTACAGACCCTCAATATCACACCAAGAAATGGTCTGCTGTCCAACGTTTGGCCATTGCAACAGAGGCAGCCGTGGCTTACACACATCTTCCAAGCCATGGAATGGATCCCATACCCAACAGGTAGCATGCAGGAGTTGGACATGTAGCCTTACCTCACCATTGCATATACCATGGCAAACAGTGCAGACAGTCATGTATGTGGCGAGGATGTATGGGACAGGATTAATATAGAAAAAAACAGATGGCCATCCAAGACAAATGACAACACATGTTGCAAACTGGTCAGGCAGGCTGCCTAGTAACATGCCACAACACTGAGGGAGTTGCTGGAATGTTTAGCAAGTACTGCCTGTACAGTACCTGTGTCAGTAATTGCCTGGACTCTGCAAAAGTGTGGCCCATGGGTTAGGGTAATCAGATGGGACAGTTGTTCCACAGGAAACATCAGCCAAGGCTCTCTACAGGTAGCATATGCATAACATCAAAAGTCCCCCAAAGGCATGTGTTACAATGTGTACTGGTGTACCAAGACCAAGCTGGAAACCTACAGACAGTATCAATTAAGATACATGTGCTGCACAACCAACACCTCACCCCACCTCAGGCCCACCATCCCCATCTGTACCTTGCTGGTGCCAGTGTACATCTGTATGTTTTCCATTAATTAGCAGGGACTAGGCTGGTACACATGGTTTTCAGAATTTGGAACACTTCAAAATGACACACATGTGCAGGCCATAGTTGTCACGCATCTGAAAAAAGGCTGAGGATGGGGAAGGGTGTCATCCTGAAACACAGCAGTGAACTGAAGCAGAGATCCAAAGCTCACTAACAATGGATGTATCTGCACACAGTCAAGGTCATGAATTGTGGCAGACATAACCCTGACTCCACAGCAATAGTGACGGCACTGTGTGACCTCCAAGGGCTGTTCACATGAATTGACCTTGCAATCATGCAGAGTTAGGGGACATCTGTAGGGCAGAGTGAACAAATACTGGAAAATGCAGGTGGCCCATGCTAGTATATCCCTTCCAGGAATAGTGACTGCTGAAGTACACTTAACAGTTGGTGCAACAAATCATCATGATAAGGGTGTGCACACATATGCATCCACAAACCACAAATTGTATTTGTCTCAATCAGCATCTGCACAACTAACACATTTGTTTGATACTGCATTTGATTGCACAGGTCATATGTCACATGTCAGGATCATGTAATGTTAACATATGCAGTAATGTGGCCCCTTGGCATATCAGGGAAGACGGTGCCATGTCAGTAAGGGTGTGTACACTCCCCACAGCCACAGTAAGGTTTGAAGGTTGTCAGTGTAATTGTATTTTATTGGCCATACATGGACCGCTGATGATGAGATCTGTAAATCAGAGATCAGGCATTTACAAATGACATCTGTCCACATATCATCCCAGGTATGTGTCAGACAAACACATAGGTGCTGTGAGCAGCAGAACAATCATGACTGACACATACATACACATTCAGTAATGGTGTGTACACCTGTGAAGTATGGTCCACAGTACATACCAGGGTGCTGAACAGGTCCACAGCAATACTGTGTACATGGGTACAGTGTGTTCCAGGGGAAGGGGGCATCATCTACTAACACAACCCATGCATAACAGAGATGTATAATGTTGGCAACAGGGATTAACTATAGCTGCACTGCATGCTGTTGAGTGCCATATGTCAAGCATGTTGACAGATGGGTATTGATAGGTCTGTGTGTAATATCTTTATGCAACCTCACTTTTAAATGTGTGTGTGTGTGTGCGTGTGTGTGTGTGTGTGTGTGTGTGTGTGTGTGTGTGTGTGTGTGTGTGTGTGTGTGTGTGTGTGTGTGTGTGTTTGTGTGTGTGTATATGTACTGTTAAGCAATGATGTACAGGTCTTAAAGTGCATTCCTTGTTTTCCCCTCACAGGTGGTGAGGTGAGTCAGGGTCCCTCTTGCAGGCAAAATGATGTTGGTGTCCATACAGATACTGATAATGAAGATAGGTGTGTTGAGGCACAGGCAGGGTTGTCAGGGACTGAAGCTACACTGTTTGACATCCCACTGTTATCCACCCCATCCCTGCACACAGTCACATTGCCTATACATACCCCATCACCAGTGGCCATAGCTGAGGGTCAGTTTGCAGTTGGTGGCATGGGACAAGACAGTGTGGTGTCTATGGCACATGTGTCTGGACATAGCAGCCATAGCCAGATGTCTGGTGGGGTACCACACAGGCAGATGTACAGGAATGCTCATAGAAGGGCTTCTTGTCATCATGCTCCTGGCAGAGGTGCCACATCTTGTGCCACCAGACACATGTTTCAGGCCGTCATGGAGGTGCAGGCACATATGGACTGGTATACCAGACAGGGTCTGAGGCTGCAGAGGGCTACTCATTCAGCTGTTATTGACAACTTCTGTGATCTTGCAGGTGCCCACCATTATTTTGCAGAGGTCATGGATAGACAGTTGAGTGAGATAGTGGGAATCCTCGACCGTGAAATGTCTGTGCTTGAGCATATGGTGGGAGTAGTGCGATGGCCACATGGACGTAGGCCAGCAGCACCAACAGCTGGAGGTTGATGTGGACATGCCAGAAGTCAGAGCCGCTCCTGTAGTGGCAGTACCAGACCCAGAACTTCAGGGGGGGCGCTGTCCACACCACAACACAGCAGGCCATGTACATGTGGTCATGGCTGATCCCAAGAGGGACCTGGATCCAGCAGACATATGTCATCATCATTGGAGAGTTCCATATTGTGCCTTGTACCTGGTGATGCCTGTGGAACCCCTGGCAGGCACAGTTCTCATGTCCATGGCCAGAGATGGTGAACTGCACACCCTGCCATGTACAGTCATCAGCTGTCCAACAAACTCCTGCATATGGCAGCCACATGGCAGAACTGTGTGCATGCACACACATCACCAACAAAGCTAGGGCAACCCCATACCTACATGCACCACATCACAACAGCCCAATTAATAATTAAACCCCCTCACACACACACATGATGTCAAACGTATGGCTCAGCCTAGGTCTCTGGCAAACCAACAACACACCCTGTGCATATGATGATACCTGTGCCACATCCCTGTCATCCATAACACCAATACAGGGACAGGCTAATATAGTTCTGATGCAAAGGGTGACTGTACTAATGTGTACCAGTGTAATGCTGTGTAACAGGTCTATATTAAATCATCGACCACTTAGAAAAACGAACAAGGATTTATCAACCCCATGTAAGTGAAAGCTTACAGACTCGAATGCTTAGAACAGTGATTTTTTCCCAAGGGAAAAAAATTGCTGTTCCAAAAAAAAAACACTTAAAACATAACATATTAAGTGAGGGGCTTTGCCTCCCACACCCCCTATTTAAATATACCAACACCAAGATCACACTACAGTGACGAAAACGGCAAAGTAATGGATGCAGCCAAGCAAATTCTTTCCCAGGGAAAGAATTCCCTTATATACCGCTTTGTCATTTTGCCTTTTCGTCTTTTGAAGTACGACCAAGACGTATTCGAAAGAATGCGTCTTCAGTCATCTAATAGGAACCCTGTGTAACATGTTAAAATCAGTAAAGTTTAATGTGGTGACTATGGTAAGTATGTCTGTACATAGCAGCCATAGCCGGATGACCAGCAAGGTACCACACAGGCAGATGTACAAGGGTGCTCATAGGGCTGCTGGCCATCATGCCCCTGGCAGAACTGCCACAGCAGGTGTCACCAGATGTATGTTTCGGGCTGTCATGGAGGCAAAGGCACATATGGAACGTTATACCAGACAGGGTCTGAGGCTCCAGAGGGCTACTCATTCTGCTGTTATTGACAACATCCGTGATCTTGCAGGTGCCCACTGTTATTTTCCAGAGGTCCTGGATAGATGGTTGGGTGAGATGGTGGGAATCCTCAACCGTGCAATGTCTGTGTTAGAGCATATGGTGGGAGTAGGGCATCAGCCACATGGACATAGGTCAGCAACACCAACAAGTAGAGGTCTATTTGGATGTGCAACAAGTCAGAGCCACTCCCATAGTGGCAGTTCCAGCACCAGAACTTCAGGGGGGGTGCTGTCCACACCACAACACAGCAGGCCACGTGCACATGGCCCTGACCAGTCCCAACAGGGACCCAGATCCAGCAGACTTTTGTCATCATCAGGGTAGAGTATCATATCTGGCCTTGTACTCGGTAGTGCCCATGGAACCCCTGACAGGCAGAGTTCTCGTGTCTGTGGCTGTAGACGGTGAACTGCACACCCGGCCATGTACATTTTGTAGCTGTCCAACAAACCCCTGTATAGAGCAGCCACATGGCCGAACTGTGTGCATACATACACACACACACACACACACACACACACACACACACACACACACATACACATCACCAACACAGCTAGGGTGCCTCCATACCTACACACACCACATCTGCACAGCCCAATTAATAATGAAATCCTAACACACACACACACACATGATGTCAACCAAATGGCTCAGCCTAGGTCTCTGGCAAACCCACAGTACACCCTGTGCATATGATGATATCTGTGCCACATCCCTGTCATCCATACCATCAATGCAGGGACAGGCTAATATGATTCTGATGCACAGGGTGAATGTACTAAGGTGTAGCAATGTAATGCTGTGTAACATGTTTTCAGCAGGAAAGTTTAATGCTTACATGTCAGGATGTGTAGCTATCCAGCCATGATGCATTATAGCTGTTATTAACACTGACTGATAGTGGTCTCCATAATGTATTCAGTTTGTGTTGTAGGTGTCTATGTGTCAGCAGGATGTTGGTCTGCTGTTGTTTCTTACAAGGAGTATGGCACTGTGGTGACACACTAACTATGTCATATCCTGGGTACAGCTGAACACAAGTAACAGGTCTGTATAACAGTTAATGCATGTGCCACATGGCTGCTTGGTCTTAGGGGTGTGTACAGGCGAGTGCATGGTGGCTGATGTCAGCAGCCCTTCTACAGTGGACAATGGTAAGTGTACTGGGTGGCACACACCACATGTTTGTGTATAACACACACAAACATGCAGAGGCTTTGATGTTGATGCAATACACAGAGAATACTGTACACATGGATATACTTAATTTTGCAGTGAACCAATTTTAGCCTATATAATTCTACCAAGACAAAACAGGCAAAACATCACATCAGTAAATAATCAGTCTGCTACTTTAATGTCATTGACGATGGTACTGGCAGGGTATATGTCCCCTTCCCCAATATTGTACAATCCCAGCATTGGTAAACATAGGTGTGCTGGTGTGGGTGGCACAGTCCTCCACTTTGGAGGGTGTGGGGTGGTGTAGAACCGCACATAGTGTGAGTGACAACTACTTAACCTGTTAACATAAACTGTGCAGTATTACAGCAGACTAAGCGGTGGGATACACACAACAATATCCTCAATGAGGGTGGCTGTGTCCACAACATCGACAATCAACTAAATATACCAACTCCAGTATCGCTTTACAGCTATACAGTGAGGAAGAGGGTATTTACAGATCTACTACTAGTTTTGATGGAATGAATTTCCATGAAATTGTTCCTTTGAAATGTTAGCAGTTGCCAGTCAGTTCTCGGACAGATGACCTCCTGGGACATGTATTTTCTGCAAACTGAAGTAGATCCCTTCACATACACACACACTTACTTGGCAACACCAAGAGAAGAACCCCTACCTAGGTACTTATTGCTACTAATGTGTTTGGCCTTAATTACACACACCATACAGCTTTTAGGATGAGGTGTGTCCTGAGTCCCTTGTTAAGTGAGGAACATCACCAAGCCTTGTACAGTACAGTAATGGGAGATGTACTGGGTGTTAATGAACAATACATAGTGTGACATACTGTCATATACACATTGACAAACACATAACAGTCATAGGCACATCTGAGAGACTTGGGTTTATCAGTGCTAACTACCCTGTCAGTGAATCCATTCTGTTACAGATAATTTGCACACAGCACATGCATCATTGGGCTGGATAGTGTACTCAGTTACCTGTATGGTTGATGGTGACAGTGGTCCTCATACAGTGGACCTGGGGACATGTACTGGGGGTACCATGGTGTAAAGACTGTATACCCAGCAACCACACCCCACATTGGATATTTTACTCACTGAAACCCATGATAATACTCGGACATGCCTGCAATTACACATTGACCAGGACTGCAATACAACTCCTTGTCTATCTCATCAGTGCTACTACAAGGATATGCATTTATTGCACATCCCACAGGGATAGTAGGGTGATGGTTTGTCATGGCTCTCATAATGTCAGCAACATCATTATTCCTTATACTGTATGGCCAGGGGTATTGTATTTGGAGAATGTGGCCTCAGAATGCTGTATCCTACAAATATACACACTTGCACACATATACACCTGCTAGGATGCAGAGGGTAACCCATGCCTATCTACCCATTTGTACAACTGTGTTGTGCTGATACTGCAAGCTCCAGGTAGCCCATAGGGTGAAGAGTGTAACAAGGTACATTTAATGTCCATTACAGCAGCAGCAGTTTCTAACTTTGGCAGTGGGGGTTGTAGTGTGTGAGAAGGTCCTCAGGGTATTTTCAACTGCAGGTTTGCAAACACACAGACACTGTTATTTTCAGCAATGCACACTGACACATTTGTCAGTACTGCGGTCCATAGGTGCAGATGTTCCTAGGTGTGTACCAGGATATTGTCCATGGAGAGATGAGAAGAGTAGGGGATGTGGGTACAGTGGTATCATGCCACCTGACATTTGTCAGC
>NC_056744.1:140050261-140207761 GCF_019279795.1 Protopterus annectens | reverse complement strand
ATATATGGACAAAGGGTGACAGATTTCGGGGACTGAGGCACAAACACAGGGCTAATATTGACATATTGCTGTGATAAAATGAGAAATTTCTTGCTGTAACACGGTTTCTTGTGACATAGCTCTTCTGAGGGATATGAAGTCAGTAACTCACATGGCTGTCACCATGTACTGACTGCAATAATAAGAGTACACTACTGCATATCCAAAGATAGGAAATGTGTGAGTAACACAACACATATAAGTCTCCAAACTCTGGACAGTCTGCAGATAGCCCTACAGGTGAGACTTTCCTCAAACACATAACACTGTCATGCCAGACATGTAGAACAGCCATATCCACACAAACCCTGTTAAACCAATATTTCTTCAAATGTACAACAGCAATACTTACATTCTGTCCCCATATCTGTAACATCCCCCTCCTGTTTGTTGGCCTGTCTCCATAGTATATGTTGTAAGAGGTATTTCCAACTACCCTCTGTGATGCTGTTTGTCAAACACCCACATGAAGTCCTGCTCACAGTGAAGGAAAGGGGCCAGCACTCACATGAAGTGTTTAGTTATAGGAGTGTGTTTCCATGCAATGGTTATAGGAATGATACCACAGCTGTGTGGTGGACTGCAATTCATGCACAGGCCATCAGCTGATCATGACCATTCCTTACAAAACTCAAGCTGCTACCTATGCAAAACAGATGTACTTTTCCACGCCCATCAGAGAAGGAGGGGAGAGAGAGAGAGAGAGAGAGAGAGACAGAGAGACAGAGAAACAGAGACAGAAACAGAGACAGAGACAAAGTAAGAAAGAGAAAGGAAGGGTGTAAGCCAAATGTGTTTGTGTATGAACCGTGGGTGGAGAGTGGTATCTGGGTATTATAACAGTTGCCTATATTGTTTATTAATCCATACTGTCACACAGTAATTGCACATGGCTGTACACATTTATGGCTGAGGATTGTCTACAACAACCTCTACAGTGTTTGAAAACTATTGGGCTTGTAATGTGGACAATGGGACATATAGGTCCTCAATATAATGATGTAGCAAAATCCACACTGCAATGGATCCTGTCAGTACACACCCCAATATCCACACAGGATACTGATGACACTCACACAAACACACACTTACCAGTACTGAGTTTCAAACCCCTACCTGATTATGTATTTCTATTACATTGTTATGCAGTTATTGCATGCACCATAGAGCTTACATGTTGGAGAATTGTCCAAAGGTATCTTTGAAGGTGAGTGACATCAGCAACAGTGCTAAAGGAGGGATAAGGGAAGTGTAGTACATGTGAATATCCACAAAAGCAGGTGTCAATGGAGACACACATACACTCTGTCAGGAAAACATACACATCATCACAGTTGGCAGGATCAAGAGTAGAATTCCTACCTAACTAGTTTGCTACACTACAGTATTACACAGTTATCACAAATGCCACAGAGCTTATATGGCTGATACATGGCCAAAGGGTTATTTCAAGGTGAATGACATCAGCAGGCATGCTAAAGTAGGGCAATGGGAGGTGTAGTGATTGTGAATGGTTTCAAAATCATTAATCTCCACACACACACACACACACACACACACACACACACACACACACACACACACACACACACACTTGCCAGTACTGAGATGCATAGGTTCATTGCTTCACAGGTGTGTAGTAGGTGAATGGGCCTGACGGCTGTACAAGGCTAAGCAAAGGAAATACCTTGGCATCAGGCCACATGACAATGGTCTCCAGTGTGTCTCAGGGGTGTAGTCCCTAGAGCGGTCCCCAAAGGTGGGTATTGCATTCATCATCCACTCATCTGGGTTACTATTGTGGGTGGCCAGTGATGTGCACTGCTTCTCATGTATGTAATCTATATTACATAACATGGACAGTGTCTGGGTTGTGCACATGTCCCACATGCATGTTCTTTGACATGTGGAAGTGTACTTGAGGTCTCTGGGGCATGTTGTGTGTACAGATTACTATTTTCTGATGTAACATTCCTGACCTCATTTGGGGAGGCCTGACTATGGAACTGAGGTTGTGCTTGCACCTACATTAACAGCATGACACAGGTATTCAGTGGAATTAGTGGTGTCTGTCCATACAGGGCATGTGTATAAGGCATGGTATTCCCTTTGTGGGTTACATTTGCAGACTCAACAGCTGTTGCAGGCATCCAGTGGGGAACATAGCAAAAGGACCACTGTAAGCATTTATTTGCCTACTGTAGGGATGGAACAGGGTGCCATGTCCTTTTACTTGCTGAATAACACACAGTCAGGAGATGTTGCACATCACAGTACTTTCTGATGTCAGTGGCACTGTTGTAGTCAACAGGCATGTAGTCCACTGCAATCACACTGTGGTTACTATCTGTGAAGCAATATGCAGGGAACTACCAATACACTTGGTGTTGCCTAGCCAAGTGTGTTTGTGTATGAGACATGGGAGGAGAGTGTTCTCTGAGTAATACAAGGGTTGCCTATATTGTTCACTGATACATAATGTCACATGTAGGGCTATGGATTGTCTACACCTGCCTCTCTGGTGTTTGACATCTGTTGTCCTTGTAAGGTGGACATTGTGACCTATAGTAGGCCCTCAATATAATAATTTAGCAAAACCCACCCCCCAATGCATCCTGTTATTACACAATCACAACAATCTCCTCACAGGATACTGATGACAGACATACACACACACACACTTGCCAGTACTGAGATTCAACCCCCTACTTAGTTTTGTACTGCTACTGCAGTGTACCACATTTATCGCACATGCCCCAGACCATATTGGATGGATGTTGTCCCAAGGTATTTCTGAGGTGAGGAACATCACCAGCCCTTGTAAATCCTGGCATTGGGTGATGTAGTGGTTGAGAGATCCCAAAAAGAATTTTACCCTAATCACACATTTGCCAGAGGTGAGTTTCAAACCTCTATCTATCTTTATGAACCATTATGTTACACATTCACCACATGCACCACTGAACTGACATGGTTAAGGGTTGGCAACAGGTACTTGTAAGGTGGATGATATCTGCTGGACTGCTAAAGTCAGGCTCTGAGATATCTACTGGCTGTAAATGGGGCCAAAATCTTTGAGGTACACACACAAACACTTGCCACAGACGAGGCTCAAACCCACACCTGTGTAGTTACTGTTATTACATTGTTCCACATTTATGGCATGCACCACAGAGCTTATAGGGTTGTCCTTGCCCAAAGGGGTATTTCAAGGTGACTGACATCAGCAGGCTTGCTAAAGTAGGGCAATGGCATGTGCAGTGACTGTGAATGGCCTCAAAATCATTAATCTCTACACACACACAAAGTTTCACAGTTGCCATGTCTGGGATTTGAACTCCTATCTAACTAATATATTACACTATAGCATTACACAGCTACCACACACACCATGAACCTTACAGGGCTTGCCCTTTTCCAAAGGGGTATTTCAAGGTGACTGACATCAGCAGGCTTGCTAATGTAGGGCAATGGGAGGTGTAGTGACTGTGAATCACCTCAAAATCAATAATCTCTACCCACACACAGAGTTTCACAGTTGCCATGTCTGGGATTAGAATTCCTACTTAACTAGTATGTTACACTATAGTATTCCACAGTTATCATACATGCCACAGAGCTTACAGGGCTGGCCTTTATCCAAAGGGGTTTTTCAAGGTGACTGACATCAACATGGTTCCTAAAGTAGGAGAATGGGAGGTGTAGTGATTGTGAATGGCCTCAAAATCATTAATCTCTACACACATACACACACACACACACACACACACACACACACACACACACACACACACACACACACAGAGTTTCACAGTTGCCATGTCTGGGATTAGAATTTCTACCTAATTAGTATGTTACACCATAGCATTACACTGTTATCACATGCCCCATGGAGATTATGGAGCTGATAATTGGCCAGAGGGTTATTTCAAGGTGACTGACATCAGCATGAGTGCTAACATGGGCAATAGGAAGTGCAGTGTCTGTGAATGGGCCATAAACCATTCCTCTGGAAACACACACACAACACTCAGTCACACACAACTTTACATTTGACAGGACTGGGTATATAAATGCTAGATGAATACTGATTTGTACTATCATGTTACACAGTTATCACAAGCACCACAGACACTATAAGGCTGAGGGCTACCAAAAGCAAATGTCTACAGTGATTGATATCAGCACATCATGTGATATTGGCCAATTGGATGTGTGGTGGGTGCGACAGGCCTCATGATGGAAATGTCTCTGTCACCGTCTGTCTCTCTCTTCCCCACATCTCTGTTTGTGTATGTTTGATATATAGTGTATTGGCCTTGGATATGTGTGAGTGTTCCTATCCAATGTGTGTGCAAAGCGTGAAGGGTGTGCAATGTGATGTGTGTGCACAGACATCTGCGACTGACATATATGTATAGTCTACTGTTGTTGTCATACATGGGCTTCATTTCTCTTAAGTGTAGGAGCATGCACAGTATGACCTTCTGTATTGAGTGTGTGAATCCATTCCAGGTAGGTTGTACTCCAGTGCAGGATTTTGTGTTCTACACCTATAGCTAGCAACCTGTTTCTGCAGGATATCTGTAGATAGGTTGACAATATGGAATCACAATGGGTGAAAGATAGTGGGATACTGTAACTATTGCTGTCTGTGCTGCTTGTGTTACATGGTTGGTGTTAGCAGAGATATTCAGACCTGTAGTGTTTTACACTGTGATGTAATATATCATCAACTACCAACAGATATACTTATTTGCGCACAGTTATTTCCTAGGAAATACAAGATGAATGAAGCTGTGTCCAGTATTGTGGTCTGCAGCCTACATATTCTTGCACACTCATGCCATTCTGGAGGGTAGCTGCAGACTGCTGATGAATCTGTGTAAATGGTCCAGCACCTTGGTACTGTGGTGGCTGAGGATACCCTACTTGTACATCTATCGACATAACAGAATGGCCATATCCTGCTGTGGCCATACCTCTCAGCTGTACAGATTCACGCATGTTACCCAGAGGCAGGGCTCATATATCTGGTTGGTTCTCCTTTCACATTGTGGTTTATGAGTGGGTTTGTAACTACCCATTACTGGGTTTGCAGGCAGGGGTAATATGGGCACACATCAGAGTTTCAGACTTCACACACTCCATGGCATCCATGCTTCTACACCCCCACTCTGTTATTCTATCCTCTTCCTAACATTATGTGAGTGATATCTGCAAAGTATCCTTATAGTTGTCCCTTTATCTTGGCGTTATTTAGGGGTTGGTCCACAGTTCATGCAGTAGGACATGGTGGGCATGCTACTGGAATTGGTTGACAAGGCCTTGCATTTGTGTACTGTGGACTGTGTTATGTTGTTAGTTGGGACCCCATGAGATAACATACATTGGCAGTACAGGTGAGGCACAGGCCTTTGACAGAGGAGTGTAGGGAATTTGATAGTGATGTAGGCCATTTGTAGCAGGCCAGTGCATTCTGTCACTCCTACAGTCCCAGGTTGCGAGCCACTGGATTCCCCTGGGATGACATGGTAAGTGTGCAAGGTGTTAATGGCAATAGTTCCTGTCCATATTAATCCATTGGTCTGGATGCTGGCAGGGTGCTGCTTACAGCTAGGGGCACACCTGTATAGGACACCTCTTCAGAAAGCTGCATTTTGTGAGAATTCCCATACAGAAGTGGGGCTCATACTGTACTCATTCCCAACAGCAGGGATATGACCTGTGATAAATCTGTGGATGATGGTGCGTTGAGCTGGGTGCATGTGTGATATGGAGGCTTCTTGCACCTGACTCACAGATATGCCTGGGACATTCCCCTAATGCTGCCTTGTGCGTGGACATAGGCAGTCTCTTATTACTTCATAACTGTGCCTTTTGTGGTCTGCCACTGATTGGCCAGACTACATCAGTATTCCATACCACACAGACAACTAATGTGCTGCTAACTTGTATGTACAATTCCAAAGGTGTGTGCATTTGACAATTACATTTTATGTACTCTGTCTAGGGTACTTCCTCCTGTGTACTGTGTGTATGTTTGGGCCCACATTTATGGCACGTCCATCTTTCAGTTGGTCACAGATATTGACATCTGAACAACGAGTATGGATGACTGCTGAATTGGGTCTTGCTGGGATGCATTGTGGTTGGCATTGCAGTTGTCAGAACATGGCTCTGTCATTGACAGTACTGGCCATAGGTCACCAGGACACAACCCTCCATGCCTACATGCTGACCACTTCCACACAATGTACAACACACAACAACCTAACACACACAGCCCTGCATATTGTACTCATGCAGCAATCTATCCTGTAAATTGGGCCAACTCAGGTAATCTGTGCTCCACTGTTATTAACCCCACTCATACATGTTACTGCATTTCTACATAGGATTGTGGGGGGTGCACATCTGACAACTGTAAACATTTGCTATGACTGTACTGGTATTTCAGGTACTCTGTTGGCTTCCATTTTGTTTTATATTCTGACCTATCATGCAGACTAGAGGCATATCAGTAGAGTACAGATCTTTAATTTTTTTTGGCCCACATTTCAATTTCAGACTTCGTACCCTGCAGAACTAACATACACCTGCCTGACCTGTTGTAGTCTGTCTATGTAGGTCTGGAGGGGGGCTGTTATCCATTGTCATTAATTGGAGGCCTCAGCACAGCCTTTCTTTATGGTTATCTACACCTGTCCTGCTGGCTGAGGATGTTGTTTGGTATGTGATCCTTACTGACATGCATGTGTGTGTGTGTGTCCTATGGACACACATTTGGGCCGCCACATGTACTGCAGTGGGATTTGCCACCTTATCTAATACTGCTTACTTTGTTGACACCAGTATTTGTTATGGATTTCATGTTGCCCATATAAGTGTCCACTATCTGCTGCCATCCCATTCAGCCACCAAATTCCCTTGCATGCTCACATCCATATAGCTACAACTAGCAGAACATACTACTCCATTCAGCAATTGACAGGAAGAGTGAGTTACTTGTGGTTGTGCCAGTATTGAGGATGGTGCTGGAGGGCTGACTATGTCAGATGTACATAGTACACTCTCTATACATGATAAAGCACAGGTAGTGTCATGTTTGGCATCCCTTTTACTGTATGTGGGAGTCAGAGAGAGGTGTCATTCCCTGGGTTCCTACAGTGTCGGTGCATGTGCTATGAGTTGCCTTTTTGCCAAAGCCTGTGCATACTGGGCACACTTCCTTCTGCCTACATGGGTAGGCTCAGGTTTTTCCTCCTCTAAGTCACTCTGTGCCTGTGCTGGCCTTGGCAATGGTGGGGTGCTGTGTGGCGCTGCCCTGTGCTGTACCTGCTGCAGGTTTTTCCGCACGGTCATATTGTGCATGTGCCTCATTATGGAATTCTTGTTCAGGTGTGTGTACATTTCTGATGGGTGTCATCAGCCATGGCTTCAGTGCGTAACCAGCATCTCCCACTAGGTGGCCATATGGGATGTTCCCACTGGCAAATCTCTGGTACAGCTGTGTCATATGCCAGATGTGGGAGTCATGATAGCTTCCAGGGCTGCCAGCACACACATTCATTATAATGCCCTGGGCATCACATATGACCTGGCAGTTGATGGAGGGGAAGCCCTTGTGGTTTATGTAGACCCTACCCCACTCATCAGGTGTTGCTTTGATGTGTATGTGCGTGCAATCTATAGCACCCATTACTTCAGGGTATTCTACTATTGAGGAAATATATGTGCTCACTGGCATGTGCTGGCATGGCATCCAGGAACTGGTGGAGTACCCTGGATGTTGATGTCTGTGAGATCCCCATGATATCCCCCAGTTGGGCTTTTGATGGTATCTATGGCTAGTATTCTTAAGCCTACACATACCTTGGTATCCACTGGGATGGGTTCCCCTCTGTTGGTTCTGTGTGTGAGGTGTGGCCGGCACAGCTCAACAATTTGCTGTAGGATGTCCCTGTCCACCCTATAGCGCTCCACTATCTCCAGCTCATGTAGCCCCTGGAAGGTTACCCTGGGTCTGTACTCTCTTCTCTTTCTCCTCACTGTGGGTTGTTCATCAGCATTCTCATCCTCACCACCCTCAGCCTCTTCCACATATTGATGTATGAGAGAGACAGCAGCCCATATCATTTTGTTAGGTAAAATTTCCCCATCTGTGTAAACCAGTGGTGTAGAGTTTGTGGGAAAAAACAGATTGAAAGGTGCTTGCATAGTTTATAGTAGTGTGCTGGTCTGGGCTGGGCTGGGCTGCTGCCTGTGTAATTGTCTGATTCTGATACTTTTCACCTGCCAGCTATGCTAGTTCTCCTTGATTACCTTCCTACTGCTGTTTTCCCTTCCCATTGCCTTCCTGTTTAAGCCCCAAGGTGTGCTGTGCATACCTAGTGCTCAGATGTGAACAGAGCTACTATTTCCTGTTTTTTTTTTGTTTGTTTAAAACCCGGTGCATGGCACAGAGACACATTTAGGCAATGTAAACACTGCTAGGCAGCCTCAGACACACCACCTTCCTTAGCTGAGCTTAGTTAAGGGAAAACATGGGCCACAGAGCTCCAATAAGCTTACAGCATGCATGACACTCCCCCTTATGAGGTCATTTACCTCTTAGGCTTGTACCATGGTGTTGCTGCACTTAAACGGTTGGGTGCTAGCTAACACTGAGGCGAAATCTTTGATTCAGTATCAATCCCCTCATTTTCATAAAACTGATTGCTAATGCATGGTTAGAAGACTGACACTCAGCCTTCCCCCTTAGCAACCACTATTCCATGGTATTGTTGTCTTCTGCATGCCATTGACTATTATGGCAGAATGCTGATTTTGGTTTGAAAGCTTATTTCCAACTTTTTGTTTTATTTTCAGGCCAATCCCATTTGCGCACAGCTGCCCTATGCTTAAACGGCCAAAATCGCCAAAAAAAAATAAAAGTTATTTTTTTATAATTTTGCAACTATTTCTCATGCCAATGGCCATATATTTAGCCATTGGCATGCCTACTACATTGAATACATGCTTTCTTTGGAGCTGACATACCTCTGTTTTGTAATTTGCAGAAATGTATTTGGTTAGTAGCCGAATACATTTCTGCAGGTTATACTATTCCTGCATAGATACCTGCCTGGTTCCTGGATCACTAATTCACCTCATTTGCATGATTTTCACCTACAAATGAGGTAATTAGCATACAGGAGCTGTGTCCGTGCAGAAATAGTGTAAGAACGCTCATGCACATCCCAAAAGCTCATTCCTGGATCACTCGTCGGCCATATTGCATGCAACAGCTCTTGCACTATTCCTGCACACTGTGCAGAGCTTGCTGAATCCTGGGAATAGAGACTTATAAAACTTTCTGGAAGTTAATGTTGCTAAGGAAAAAATGATCTCACTATCACTCTTCAAGAAGAACCATGACGAGTGGATGGGTAACAGAAAATTCACTCTAGGGATTATACCAACAGCTCTACTAGATAGGGGCCAAGGGTACTAGCTGCTAGATCAAGGGCCTAGGGAACTAACCAAAGGGGCGGTGAATACCGCACAACATGGCTGGGCTAATATATGCCTTTGGGCAGATTGCCCAGTACCTACCTATGAACCTATGAACCTATCTTAAACACATACAACCTGATTGTAGAAATTAAATACCAGAATGATATCCTATTTTCAAACTATTGGGTTAAAATAGACCCTTATATCTCTACTTATCAAATAAAACAATCTATAAAATTAACCTCCAAATTAATTCCCTTTAAAAAACTTTCATATACACATCTCATGAGTTCAAATAATGCATACCTCACTCCTATACTTTTACATAAATTTAACCCCTCAATCTCATCCCTTTGTCCTTACTGTGATTCTCAAAGAGCCAATCTCCTCTATATATTCTGGAGCTACAATTGTATTTATAAACTTTGCAATTCTCTAAAGGACCAACTACGAAAGATGGGGTTTGAAAAATCAAACACACAGCAGCAGTACGCAAGTACGGCAAGAGTGCAGGGCCAGAACATTACCAAAAGTAAAAAAACACGCAAATGTTCAGCACAGATGAGGTGAACCACCAACAACTATTTATTGTAACAACAATAAATAGAAATAGAAAAAATGTTCCAGAATATTACAAACTGGTTTTGGCAAAAGCCTTCTTCACAAGCAGAAATGGAAATGCCATACACACTAACACTTAAATATACCAAACAAGACACTCCCCCACCTTTCACCAATTACAACATATCATTTAAACCTGGAGGAATAACTTAATTATCCAAAACTTTTCTTTATTGTTCAATGTATTGTGTCAACCTAGTTTATTACTTCCTCTAACCATAAAATGATCAATAGCTGTAAGTCTAAACTTAGCAGTAGAATGTTGCAAAACATCCCTATATAAAGTATTTGACATTCTTTAACAATGAATAGCACTAAAATGTTCTGAAATGTGAATCTTAAATTGCCTAGAAGTTTGTCCTGCATAAAATGCAGAATACTGGCATTCAACCAAATAAATCACCCTTCTGAAATACAATTGACAAAACACTTAATATTAAATATAATAGATGTATTGGCAGAAGAAAATTTTTAATTTTCATAACATGCTGGCAAGCAGTGCGGTGTCGACATGGGAAACATCAAATTAAAGGTATTCCTTCCATAGACTTGTACTTTATTACCAATAGGCACAGACTTTTTAAAGTGATTCAAAAAATGTTTATACTTTTCCCTTTCCTATATGTAAAGTGACATTATAGGGGTAACATTTGACTTAAATTTTTATCTGTCAAAAGAATATCCCAATGTTTATTAATCAGCTGAGAAAACTGTCTGAAGTTAGCACCAAAAAGTTGTAATAAAAGGTATCTGATGATCATCCTTGGAATGTGTTTTATACTTCAGCAAAGTCGATCTATCCACACTCTGTGCAAAACATTGGGCCTGATATATTAGTATCATTGTACCTCCTCGCATGAAATCTATCAGTCAGCTCCTGATTATTTTTATGCAGCTCATCCAGAGATGAGCATATTCTTTTAACCCTTAGGAATTGGGTCTTAGGAATATTATTAACAATCTAACCTCCTACTAATTAAATACACCAACTCTGAGATTACACTACAGTGAGGAAAACAGTCAATATACCACTCTGCTGTACAGCGATCTCTATTTAAACAGTCTGAACTTTCAAAACGTCGATCTTATGGTCTCGACCATAAGAAAGTCAACATTTTGAAAGTTCAAAATTTGGAAGTAGACCCATATATACACACAAAATGCACTTACTGATCTACAGCTATAATAAAAACCTGAATAAACACTTATCTTGCAACAATATGCACTCTGCTTTTTTTATGTTTTCAGAATGAGATTAGTTTTGACAGTAAATTGCGCATGTATTTTCTTGTTGTCTGTCATATGGGGATAGGGATAGAACCCTGCCTTAGAGAAAAATTACTTAGATTCATGCAGCAACCAGGACACTATTGGACCTAGCCAAGGAGACAGATGGAGGAAGAAGCTTATCCTCTTCTCCTCTTTCTGGAGAGTGGGAGTAGGGCACATTTTTCAGGACATGGCTGTGCATCATTTCAATATAAGCACCCAACAAAGTGAAGATCATAACTAAAAAAATTCACCATAGTTGCCACTGCAAGACATATCAGCAGATTTAATTTTCTGTTACCTACATTGGCCTAAGGTGTTAAGGAAGCCACCAGCCCCGAACTTACAAATGGAACTAATGAAATATAGTTTGCCAGTCTTGTGACCAGGGATATGAGCACTTCAATCTAAAAGTTGCTCAACAGACATCGCTATTCTGTTCACTAATCAGTTCAATGGGTGATGGGTATAGTACAATTACACTAGAGCTGGTGTGTTGTACACTATTATTATATTCCACTATCTTGAATCAGATGTGAAACTGATATTTTTATTCCTAAATATATCCTGGAGGGCCTTATAGTCTTGTATAAAACGTATTTAGAAAAACAGCATTGTCTAACATATACACTTTCCCCAGGATTTAGCAAGCTCTGCATGGCATGCAACAATAGTGCAGGAGTTGCTGGAGGCAATATGGCCACCATGCAATTCAGAAATAAGCTCCCGGGACTTGCACGAGCGCTCCTGCACTATTCCTGCACAGACACATCTCCTGTATGTAAATTACCCCATTTGCAGGTGAAAACCATGCAAATGACATGAATTTGTGATCCAGGAAGCTGGCAGCAGGCTGTGCAAGACTAGTGTAGTCTGCAGAAATGTCTTCTGTTAGTAACCGAGTACATTTCTGCAAACTACAAAACGGAGCCATGACAGTTCCAAATAAAGGGTGTATATTGTGTGGAAACCATGCCAGTGGCCAAATATATGGCCATTGGCATGGAAAACAGTTGCAAAAAAAAAAACTTAAATTTTTTTAGCCGATTTCAGCTGTTTAAGCATAGGGCAGTGGAGCACAAATGGGATCAGGCCAAAAATAAAAAAAAAACTTGAAATAAGCATTCTACCCAAAATCACAATTTTGCCATTATACTCAATGGCAGGCAGATGACAACATGGCCAGTGAATGGTGGTTGCTAAGTGGAAAGGCTCAGTGTGGAACCTGTAACTAGGCATTAGTAGGCAATCCTATGCAAATGAGGGGAATGATACTGAATCCTAGATCCCCCTCAAGGCCAGCCTGCACCCAACAGTGTCTGTACAGGAAGACCATGGTGCAAGCCTAAGAGCTAGCTGACATCATAGAGGGGTGTGCCAGGCATACTGTAAGCTTATTGGAGCCTGGTGGCTTGGGTTTACCCTTAGCTTAGCAGTGCTAAGCAAGGGTTTGTGTCTGAGGCTGCCTAGAACTCTTCACATTGCCTAAACCAGTGTGCGCTCCGCACACCGTGTTTTAAAGGGAAAAAAAAGTAAACCAAGAAATAGCAGCTCTGTGCACATCTGAGCACTGTGTTTGTGCAGTACGCACCTGGGCTTAAACAGGAAGGCAATGGGAAGGGAAAATAGCGATAGGAAGGTAATCAAGGAGAAGTAGCATAGCTGGCAGGTGAAATGTATCAGAATCAGCCAATTACAAAGGCAGAAGCCCAGCCCAGCCCAGCACACCACTCTAAACTATGCAAACACATTTCACTCTGGTTTTTCCCACAAACTCTACACCACCGGTGTACACAAGCGGGGAAATTTTACTAAACAAAGCAACAAAATGATAGGGGCTAAAGCAGCTATCATAAATCAACATGTGGAAGAGGCTGAGGGTGGTGATGATGAGAATGATGATGACCAACCCACAGTGAGGAGAAGGAGAAGAGTGTACAAACCCAGGGTAACCTACCAGGGGCTACATGAGCTGGAGATAGTGGAGCACTATAGGGTGGACAGGGACCTCCTACAGCAAATTGTTGAGCTGTGCCAGCCACACCTCACACACAGAACCAACAGAGGGGAACACATCCCAGTGGATACCAAGGTATGTGTAGGCCTAAGAATACTAGCCACAGGTACCTTCCAAAGGACAACTGGGGATATCATGGGATCTCACAGGCATCAGCATCCAGGGTTCTCCACCAGTTCCTGGATGCCATGTCAGCACATGCCAGTGAGCACGTATATTTCCATAACACCCATGAGGTGTTGGCCAGCAATATGCATCTCTTCCACCAAATAGCAGAATACCCTGAGGTAGTGGGTACTATAGACTGCATGCACATATGCATCAAAGCCCCACCCGGTGAGTGGGGTAGGGTTCTACATCAACCGCAAGGGCTTCCGCTCCATCAACTGCCAGGTCATGTGCGATGCCAAGGGCATTATAATGAATGTGTGTGCTGGCTGCCCTGGAAGCTATCACGACTCCAACATCTAGCATCTGACACAGCTGTACCAGAGATTTGCCAATGGGGACATCCCTTATGGCCACCTAGTGGGATATGCTGGTTACGCACTAGAGCCGTGGCTAATGACACCCATCAGAAATGCACACACACCCGAACAAGAACTCCATAATGATACACATGCACAGACCAGAATCATAATAGAGAGTGTGTTTGGGATGCTCAAGTCATTGTTCCGGTGCCTGGACACATCCGGTGAAGTCTTGCAGTACTCACCAGCTACATGTACCCAAATTGTCCTTGTATGTGCTATGCTACACAATATGATCCTGCTGAAACAGCTGCAACAGGAACAGCATGGGGCAGGGCCACACAGCCCCCCACCATTGCCAAGGCCTGCACAGTCACAGAGTGACCCAGAGGAGGAAGAACCTGAGCCTGCTCCAGTAGGCAGAAGGAGGTGTGCCCGGTACGTCCAGGCCATGGCAAAGAGGCAACGCATAGTACATACACTGACATGGTAGCCTAGGGAATGACACCTCTCTCTAACTTGCACATACAGTAAAAGGGATGCCAAACATGACAATACCTGTGCTTAACCATGTTTAGGGAGTATACTACGTGCATCTGACATAGTCAGCTCTCCAGCACCATCCTCAATACTGGCACAGCCACAAGGTAAGTCACACTACCTACAATTGCTGAATGGAGTAGTATGTGTTGTTACTTGTATCTACGGTATGGCTGTGAGCATGCAAGGGAATCGGATGGCTGAATAGGATGCCAGCAGATTGTAGACACCTATAGTGGCAGCATGAGATCAGTAACAAATACTGGTGTCACCATAGTAGTCAGTACTAGACAAGGTGACAAGACTCACTGCAGGAAATGTCCTGGGCCACATGTGTGTCCATAGAACACACACATGCCAGTCAGGGATGCTCACATACCCAACAACAGTCTCAGCCAGCAGTACAGGTGTAGACAAACACAAACAAAGGCTGTGCTAAGGCCTCTAATTGATGGCAATGGAGAACACCCCCCCCCAGACCTTCACAGACAGACTACAACAGGTCAGGCAGTGGGATGTTAGTTCTGAAGGGTAAGAAGTCAGAAACTGAAATGTAGGTCAATCAACCCTAAGACTTGTAGTACACTGATATGCCTCTAGTCAGCATGATAGGTTAGAATGCAGAATAAAATGGAGTACCTGAAATACCAGCACAGTCATAGTAAATGTGTACAAGTGTCAGGTGTGCCCCCAATCCTATGTAGAAATGTAGTAACAGTAAGATGTGCCCCCCAATCCTATATAGAAATGTAGTAACAGTCAGGTGTACTCCCTCCAATCCTATGTAGAAATGTAGTAACAGACAGGTGTGCCCCCAATCCTATGTAGAAATGTAATAACAGTCAGGTGTGCCCCCACCCCAATCCTATGTAGAAATGTAGTAACAGTCAGGTGAGCCCCCCAATCCTATGTAGAAATGTAGTAATAGTCAGGTGTGTCCCCTCCCCCAGTCCTATGTAGAAATGTAGTAACAGTCAGGTGTGCCCCCCCCCCCAATCCTATGTAGAAATGTAGTAACATGTATGTGTAGGTATAAAAGTGGAATACAGATTACCTGAGCTGGCCAAGGTAGCAGGATAGATTGTAGCATGTGTACAATATGCAGGGTTGTGTGTGTTAGGTTGGTGTGTGTCGTATATTGTGTGAGAGTGGTCAGTATGTATGCATGGTGAGGTTTGTCCTGGTGGCCATTGGCCAGTACTGCCAATGACAGGGCCAAGTTCTCACAAATGCAGTGCCAAACACAATGCTTCCCAGCAAAACACATTCCAGCAGTAAGCCATAGTAAATGTTTGGAAGTAATATGTGTCACCATCTGAAAGATGGACATGGCATGAATGTGGGCCCAGACATACAAGCTGTACACAGGGGGAAGTACCCCAGACAGACAGTGTATAATATGTAACTGTCAAATGGACACACCCTTGGAATTGTACATACAGGTTAGCAACACATTATTTGGGCTTGTAGTAGGGAATATCGATGTCGTCTGGCCAAACACTGGCAGACCACAAAGGTCATAGGTATGAAGTATTGAGAAAGAGCTGATGTCCCTGCACAAGCCTGCATAAGTGGAATGCCCCATGCTTATCTGTGAGTCAGATGCAAGTAGTGTCCATAGCACACATGCACCCAAGCTCATCCCACCACTACCCACAGGTACTTCTCTGGTCTTATCCTTGCTGTTGGGAATGAGTACAATATGACCTCCACCTCTGTATGGCAATAGCTAAAGAATGCAGCATGCAGAACAGGTGTCCCATGCATGTGTGTCCCTAGCTGTAAGCAGCACCCTGCCAGCATCCACACCACTGGATCAATAATGATAGAAAGTATTGGCATGAACACCTTGCACACCTACCCTGTCACCCCAGGGGAATATAGTGTATTGCAGTCTGGGACTCTAGGAGTGACAGAATGCAATGGCCTGCTACAGCTGGCCTGCATCACTACCAAATGGCCTACAGTCCTCTCCCAAAGGCCTGTGTCTCACCTGTACTGCCAATGTATGTTATGTCATGGACTACCAAATAACAACATAACACAGTCCACAGAACCCCAATGCAAGGCCATGTAGACAAATCTCAGTAACATGTCCACCATATCCTACTGCATGAGCTGTGGACCAACACCAAATTACTGCTGGGATGAGGTGATAACTGTAGGGAACATATCAGATAATGTTTGCATAATGTATGGAAGAGGATAGAATAATAGAAGGTGGGTAGGAGCATGGGATCCATGGAGTGTGTGAAGTCCAAAACTCAGCTGTGTGCACATACTATCCCTGGCTTCAAACACAAGAATGGGTGGCTACAAACCTGCTCTTAAACCCCAATGTGAAGGGGTAATGTCCAGTATTATGACCCCTGCCTCTGGGTAACCTGTGTGAATCTGTACAGCTGTGAGGTATGGCCACAGCAGGATATGGCCATACTGTCACATTGATGGATGTACAAACATGAGATCCTCAGCCACCACACTACGAAGGTGCTGAACCATTTACACAGACCCAGCAGAAAGTGTCTGCAGCTTCCCCTCTAGAATGGCATGATTGTGCAAGAATATGTAGGCTGCTGACCACAATACTGGACACAGCTGCATTTACCCTGTGTTCCCCAGAACATCACTGCAAGCAAATATGTATACCTGACAGTACTTGATGACATAAAACATCACAGTGTAAAACAGTACATATGTCTGAATATCTCTGCTAACACCAGGACCATGTAGCAGAAGCAACACAGACACAATTACCTACAGTAATACACTATCCTTTGCCCATTTTGCCCCCATATTGTCAACCAATCTACAAATATCTCACAGAAACAATTTGCTAGCTGTAGGTGTAGAACAGAAACCTCTGCACTGGAGTACAATCTACCTGGAATGGATTCACACATTCAATACAGAAGGTCATATTGGGCATGCTCCCTCACTTAGAGAAATGAAGGCCGTGTCAGACAACAAAATACTGAAAGGTCATACTGGGCATGCTCACACAATGAAGCCCATGTCTGGCAACAACAGTGGACCATACATATCTGACAGTCACAGATGTTAGTGCATACACTCCACAATACACACCAGTCATGCTTTGCACACACATTTGATAGGAATACACAATTATATACAAGGACAACACACTATAATAGGCCAAAAATACACATACATATATGTGTGGAAGAGAGTGACAGTGACAAAGAGCCTCCCATCATGAGGCCTGTCCCACCCAGCACACATCCAATTGGCTAAATCCACATGATGTGCAAATGTCAATCACCATAAACATGTGCCTCTGGTATCCCTCAACACTATGGTGTCTGTGGTGCTTGTGCTAACTGTATAACACGACTGTACAAGTCAGTAGTTATCTAGCAGTTGTATACATGTACCTGTGGAATATAAAGCTGTGTATGCCTAAGTGTTGTGTGTCTGCCTCTAGATGAATGGGTTATGGTCCATGCACACACACTGCACTACCCATTGCCCTACTATGGCAAGCCTGCTGATGTTTTCACCTTGAAATACACCTTTGGGAAAGTAGGAACCCAGTAATCTCCATTGTGTGTATAGCTGCATAATGCTGTAGTGTGGTGTACTAGTTAGGTAGGAGTTCTTATCCCAGACGTGGCAACTGTGTGTGTGTTTGTGTAGAGATCAATGCTTTTTAAGCCAGTCACACTCACTACAATTTCAAATGCCCTACTTTGGCAGGGCTGCTGATGTCATTTACTTTGAAATACACCTTTGGGGAAGGAGAGTAGCCTGGTAATCTCTGTGGCCTGTCCTATAACTGCATAATGCTGTAGTGTGATATACTAGTTAGGTAGGAGTTCTATTCCCAGACATGGCAAGTGTAAATGTTTGTGTATGTGTTTGCTTGTCTGTGTAGAGATCAGTGCTTTTTAGGCCAGTCACACTCACTACAATTTCTAATGCCCTACTTTGGTACTGCTGCTGATGTCATTCACTTTGAAATACACCTTTGGGGAAGGAATAGCCCAGCAATCTATGTGGCGTGTCTATAACTGCATAATGATGTAGTGTGATGGGTCTAGGACTATTCACTGAAACACATTTGACTGTGCACAATTCACTAAAACACATTTTACTGAAAGTTATATATGGCCTTTTCCCCACTGTTGTCCAACCCTGTAGTTAGTATATATAGTAAGGGGTGGGTGGGGGGGCATAGCCCCCCACCTATTTTAAATATTTTTAACTATATACATAAATACTTGTAATTCTAATAAATTACTCTTTTCTGAACTTAATATATATATCCAAAATATATGGGGGGGGGGCTACACCCCATACCCCAGATGTGGGGGGTGTTTGACCCCCCTACACCTCCCTTACTATATATACTAACTCCAGGGTCATACAACAGTGGGGAAAAGGCCATATATAACTTTCAGTGAAATGTGTTTCAATGAATTGAGTTTCAGTGAATTGAGCTTTCAGTGATTTGTGCACAGCCATTTGACTTTCAGTGAAATGTGCTTTTAGTGAATAATCCTAGATCCAGTGTGATATACTAGTTAGGTAGGAGTTCTATTCCCAGACATGGGAACTGTGAAATTTTGTGTGTTTTTGTTTAGGAATCAATGTTTTTTTGGCCATTCACAGTCACTACACATACCTAAAAATGGAGAACATCGATAACTGTGCAGTAACAGAGACCTGATCCAAGGCTCCAGACAGCACCCCTGCAATACCAGGTACAGCTCTCACCACACCTGTTGGCCACTAAACCATGACCAAAACAATAAAGGTGGAGGAGTGTCCATATTTACCAAGGATATTCACACCACCAGGCTACTTGCCCAACAGAATGTGTCTGAAATACCCCCAGTGCAACTAACAGTAGGTTAGACTGCATTCCAAATTATATAGCTTGCTACAGATCCCCCACCATGCCCCATGATACCCACTACAGCTTTTGAAACATACTGTGAAATATTATGATACAAGCAAACACCCTAATACTGGGAGACTTACACTACCCTGCCATTAACTGGGAAAACTACTTGTGTACCAACATGTGTGCCCAACGGTTCTTGGAAGTCATAATTCCAAATGCCCTGGATCAAGTAACTCATAGTCCCACCAGCAGCTCAAATATCCTAGACCTGGTCATTGCCAATATGGGAAATCAATGCTCCACACCTATGGTCACCCCATTGGTGGTCAGGTCTGCCCATGCGCTATTCACCCTTAACATCAACATCCCTCCCCCACACATCAGTAAGGAAACATCTGTAACACACATCTCCAATGCCAATGTCATGCTACACATGTCAGACATGACTAATGTCATGACACCCATGCAGATGGGAACTGAAAGGATGACTGCTGAATCATATATGAAGGCACTGTACGAGCACATCCACTCGTGCATGAATCGTGCCATCCAATATAGAACCAAGATGGTCCCCACCAAGAAAAGGAAGCCAATGTGGTGGCCCCCTGCCATAAACATAATGTACAACAAAAGGAGGAAACTTTTGCAGAAACGAGGGAACTTCCAGGATGCAAAATTCTCCCTTACCAGCTACAGTAAGAGGCAGAGATGCCTCATAACATCCACCAAAGCTAGTTATGAACATAATATAGCCAAAGATGTCACAGACGCTCCATAGCTATGTGAGGAATCTAAATGGTAATGCTCAGAACTGCTCTGAGCTACAACAGGATGGTATTAAATATACTGCTCCCAGGGATATTGCCAATATCTTGGCAGATTGATTCAGTGCCAACTGCACCCCCCTCCCATCCCCCAAAAGGCACATCTCAACATGGAAAGATTGCTATAGTCCGGTAATAATGGCCACATAAGTAAAAACCACACTCTCCAGAGCTATGACAACAGTAGTCATGGGACCAGTCAACATTACGGGCTGTGTACTACATGAGCTACAAACTGAACTGGCACCTCACCTATGTGCCATGTCTAATCATAGCTACACCTCAGGCTTTGTGCCCACTGTGTGGTGCACAGCTACCCAGTCCACAAGGGGGGATCCACCTTGGATCCTGGGAACTTCATCCCCAGCAGTATGATGTGCCTGATCTGCAAGGCCATGGAATGTATTATCATGGAACTTAAAACAAAGACATTGGAAACCTGCAAACACTGGACCCTAACCAGGTTGGGGTTGTGAAGGGCAAATCATGTCACCTCAACTTGAATGACAACTGAATCCATCTCCAGAGCTGTGGATGAGGGTAAGGTGGTTCACACAGCCTATCCAGACCTTGCCAAGGCCTTCTATATCATCCCCCAGTCTGGAATCATAGATAAATGTATCAAGTTGGCCATTAATCTCTATGTCACCCGATGGGCTGTCAACCATTGTACTTACAAAACCCACACTGTAAATGTAGGTGACACCAACCCCAGCCCCAGCAAAGTGACAGTTGGAGTACCTTAGGGTTCAGTCCTGGTACTGCCCTTGTTTGGCATCTACTGCTCTGAAGTACAGTCCAAGAGTAAGGGACACTGGCAAACAAAGGTCGCAGATGGCTGCACACTGGGAGCCAATATTGAATCCCCACATTATGTGGATATTCTATAGAAGAGCCTTGCAGAAAGACATGCTTGGTGCCTGAGCCATGTCCTCAAGTTTCCAAGAAATATATAGTTATCCCCATTGGGAAGAGACATGTACCTGTGAAGTACCACATAGGTGGCAGTACACTAAACACCTAAAATGTGATAACAGACTTAGGGACACAGGTGGACAGTGATCTCACCTTTGATAACCACATTGCCACAACAGTCAGGAAACCCACCTATGTGACAAACCTCCCACTAAGGGCTTTACATCCAGGAAAAGGAGTCCATTGTCCCACTGTAGTCATCTCTCAGTAGACCCAGTACAGACTACAATGGCCCGTTATGTATATACCTCAACAACTAGAAAGGCTGCAGACATACCTCATGAAATGAATCACAGGCCTAAACCAAATGCCCTATGCTGACCATCTGAAAATCATCCAGCTATACTTGGTCACATATTGTGTGCTCATAGTCGATCTCTGCTTAACATACCATACCATGTCAAACTCACAGCTGTTGGATATGCTACACTTAAAGAATTCCAAACCCTCACAGCTACATGTGCCAGGGATCCAGATCTGGTCATCACAATAAACAATACATGCTGGATGGATGTGTTCCTAACCCAGAGACTCCCCAGACTCTGGAATAGACTGCCCATACATGTCAAGCAGAGTGCCTCTTTGGCCTTCTTCAAAAGGAACCTGGACGATTGGATGGGAGATAGGAAATTGACCCCAGGGATCATGTCAGCTGCCCTGCTAGACAGGGGTGCAGGGAAGTAAATATTGTGGGAAGTCATAGTCAGGGAATTGTCATGTCTAGGCATATATAAGCCCTAGGGCCGATAGCCTAGTATCAACGTATGAACCTATGAACTACACTTTCCATTGCCCAACCTTAGCAAGGTTGCTGATGTTATTCACTTTGAAATTCACCTTTGGGAAAAGAGTAACCCAGTAATCTCTGTGGTGCATCCTATAACTGTGTAATGCTGTAGTGTGATATACTAGTGAGGTAGGAGTTCTATTCCCAGACATGGAAAGTGTAAACGTGTATTTGTCTGTGTAGGGAGCAATGCTTTTGAGGCCATTCCCAGTCACTACAGCCTCCATTGCCCTTCTTTGGCAAGCCTGTTGATGTCATTCACTTTGAAATACACCTTTGGGGAATATTAGCTCAGTAATCTCCGTGGTGTGTGCTATAACTGCGTAATGCTGTAGTACGATGTACTAATTAAGTAGGAGTTCTAATCCCAGACATGGCAACTGTGAGACTTGGTGTGTGTGTGTGTGTGTGTGTGTGTGTGTGTGTGTGTGTGTGTGTGTGTGCGCGTGTGTGTGTGTTTGTCATTTGTATCCTGTGTGGAGGTGGCTGGCAGTGTGTAACAACTGGACTCAATTTTGAGTGGGTTTTGCAAATGTTTTATATGTTGGGCCTACTATATGTCACAATGTCCACCTTACAAGGATAACAGATGTCAAGCAGCAGAGAGGCTGGGGTAGACAATCCATACCCCTACATGTGACATCAAGGCCTGGCGAACAAAATAGGCAACCCTTGCATTACCCAGAGAACACTCTCAACCCATGTCTCATACACAAACACACTTGGGTAGGCAACAACCACTATGTTGGTAGTTCCCTGCATATTGCTCACAGATAGTAACCATGGTGTGATTGCAGTGAACTACAGAGGGCATGGCACCCTGTCCCATCCCTACAATAGGCACATAATTGCATGCAGTGCTCCTTCTCTATGTTCCCCACTGGATGCCTGCAACAACTGTAGAGCCAGCAAATGTAACCAACAAAGGACATACCATGTCTCATACACATGCCCTTTATGGACAGATGCCACTGACACCAGGGAATACCTGTATCATGCTGTCAATGTAGGTGCAGGGTCATCCTGGTGTCCATTGCCAGTTCTCACCACATGAGGTCAGGAATGGTACATCTGATGATAACAATCTGTGTACACAACATGCCTCAGACACCCCAGGTACACTTCCACATGTCACAGATCATGCACATCCCAGACATCGTCCATGTCATGGACTATAGAACACATACATGGAAAACAATGTACAGCACTGGCCACCCACAATAGTAACCCAGATGACTGGATTGTGAATACAATACCCATGTGTGTGGGCCAATCCAGACACTGCACTCCTGAGCCACACAGCAGACCATTCACATGTGGCATAATGCCAAGATATACCCTTTACCTAGACTTGTACAGCCTTCTGGCAGTCAACCACTACACACCTGTGAAGCAATGCACCCATGCATGTCAGTACTGGCAACGTGTGTGTGTGTGTGTGTGTGTGTGTGTGTGTGTGTGTGTGTGTGTGTGTGTGTGTGTGTGGGTGTGGAGTATAATGATTTGGATGCCATTCACGCTCACTATACCTCCCATTGGCCTACTGAAGCATGCCGTCTGATGTCAGACACCCTGGCATACCCTTTGCCCATATATCATCCTGATAACCCCTGTGGTGCATGTGATACTTGCATTTTACTGTATTGTGGCAAGCTAGCTATTTAGGAAGTCTAAGCCTGACACTGCTAACTGTGATAATGTGTGTGAGTCCCTGAGAGAGTGTGGCTGTGTTGACCTTGACACCTGTTCATGTGGACAGGCATGTGTACTACACCTACCTTATCCCTCCTTTATCACTATTGCAGATGTCACTCACCATCGAACATACCTTTGGACAGCTCCCCAACATGTAAGCTCTGTGGCGCATGTAATAACTGCATAGACATGTGATAGCAATGCATAGTCAGACAGGGATTTGAAACCCCATACTGGTAAGTGTGTGACACAAGCATGCTTATGTTTTACTCTCCCACCCTCTCCCTTTCTTACTTTGTCTCTGTCTGTCTCTCTCACTCCCTCTCTGGTGGATATGGAGAAGTACATCTACTTTGCTTAAGTAGGAGCTTGTGTTTTTGTAAGGGATGCTCATGATCAGCTGATGGCGTCTGCACGAATTGCAGTCCCCCAGTAGCTGATTGCATGTGGAACAGCTGTGGTAACATTCCCATAACCAATTGCATGGAAACACACTCCTATAACCTCCACTAGAAAACCTCCTCAGCTGGTCTACCCACCATCTCCCCCAAGAAACTATCATCTTAGGTGATTTCAATATTGACTGGCAATCCTGTTCTGGCAACAATCCAACCCATCATGTACACCTTCATGGCTTCACCCAACTAGTTCAATCACCAACAAGGATAAATAAAAACTCCAGCAAGCACTCTACCCTGGATTGGATACTAATCAGTAAGAACCCCCAGTCATATATAACAGGCTGCTTATCAGATAGCCTCAGTGATCACTCCCCAACATTCCTACTCAAAAAATACCTGTACCAAGCTAAACCTGTCATCTATCGTCAAATACGTAAAAAAATAAACTTTAACCCACTCAAATTCATCTCATCCCTCAAAGAATGTTACTGGCATGCTCTAAAGTACCTCAGTCTAGATGACACAGTTGAATCTTTTAATGCTACCTTCCTGAACATCCTTAATTACCATGCCCCCATAAGATTTTCCAGAACCAAAGCACAACCCTCCCCATGGCTACAGAAAACCACTAAGTCAGAAATGAAAAACAGGGATAAAGCCTGGGAGCACTGGCGCAAAACCAAAACCCCCGCAGCTAGACAGAAATTCCTAGAACTACGCAATAGAGTCAAAAAGCTAATAAAACGGGACAAATTCCAATACTACCAGTCTGCCCTAGACTCCTCACAACACAGCCCCAAACAATTCTGGTCCTCCATAAACTCCATCCTCCACCCAGGTAAAGTCAGTACCCTTCCTCCTAACATCCCTCACTCCTCAGAAAATATTGCTACCTCATTCAACACACACTTCACCCAAACCATACTATCACTAGCTAAACAACACAACCCCCCTCCCCTCCAACCCACACCTTCAACTAGTAATCTCCCCACTGCCTTCTCTTTTTCTCCTGTACCTACCTCCAACATAAAAAAACTCTTAACTAAACTTAAACCCACCAAATTAGCAGCAGACAACCTCCCAAGTGAATATCTACAAATCGCAGTTGATGCTCTGGCCTACCCAGTATCCATCTTGATTAACCGATCTCTATCAGAAAGTTACGTTCCCACATTGTGGAAAGTCTCACATATAATTCCCCTCCACAAAGGCGGACCCTCTGCAGAACTAACAATTACCGCCCCATAGCTATTCTCTCCACTCTCCAAAATACTAGAGATGCATACACTCTCAGGTCTCACACTACCTCCTTACTAACAACCTCCTTTCCAGTACTCAGCATGGTTTCCGACCAAACCATAGCACTACCACTGCCTTACTCTCCTTTACAAACACTATCCTTCAGCATAAAAACAATGGCTATCTCTCCTCTGCTACTTTCCTAGACCTATCTAAAGCATTTGACATGGTCCCACAAACAAATTATCTCTGTCCTCAATAACCTATCCTTCTCACAATCAGTCACCAACTGGTTTCAGAGTTACCTGTCTGACCGCCAACAATCCGTTGTATGTCAGAATGACATATCTCCCCAACTACCTGTCTCCATAGGGGTTCCCCAAGGATCCATCCTTGGACCCCTACTTTTCTCTGTTTACACCAATAATCTAGCCTCTGCCACCAAACATGGTACACTCATCCAATACGCAGATGACTCTACCATCATCTGCTCAGCCCAGTCCCTACCCAAACTGCAAAAAGTCACACAGGAAGCCTTTTCCTCTGTTGAAACATGGTTATCCGATGCCCAATTAATACTCAACCCAAACAAAACTAAACTACTCATCTTCCAACCCACCAAACATACTCAAAACAACTCTCACTTTAACATCACAGCAAAAGACAACACCACTATATACCCAACTGAACACACCAAATTGCTAGGAGTGGAAATAGACAATAAACTAAAATTTGACATTCACATATCCATGACCATAAAAAAAGTCCACAAAATAACTAGGAGCATTATACAGAAATAAACAATTTCTCACCAAAGCAGCAAAGATTTCAATAGCAAATTCCCACCTTATCTCCACCCTACTTTATGCCTCTCCAGTATATACCAACCTAAGGCAATGTGATCTAAACAAGCTAGAGACCTGCTACAACAAAATCGCAAAATTCGCCACAGGGGCATCCTACCGTAGTCACCACTGTCTCTCACTTGCTGAACTGGGCTGGCTTGAACTCCCTCACCTCCTTCAGTGGTATCAACTCTCACTCACCCACAAACTAGTAAACCATCCACTAAATGTCCCATCCCTCCAGAATCTACTCCAACCCTATCGCACCACCAGACCACTAAGATCCAGCAACAAAATCACTTGCAGATCACTAAAGCCAATAACTCTGCTGGTGAAGCACTATTCTCTTGCCATAGCCAAATTATGGAACTCACTCCCACCCACAATTACCTCCGTACCATCATGCACCAACTTCAAAACTTTATTAAAAGCGCACCTAAAAACATGCTAGCTATGCCCTTGCAACTCCCACTCTAATATCATCCACCCCATCCAACTACTACCTTTCTTTCACCTCCACTAACTACCTTGATGATAGCAAGCTCAGATGCTCATAAGCCTAGTACTTGTTATACAGCAGGAACTTCTCATTGTTACATTTGTTAATGCCTGTTATGTACTTCACAGATAAAGATTCTAGTTGTCTACTGATGTACTATGTTCTTCATCTGTAAATATGTTGTAAGTAATTTCTATGTTAAATTGTTAATCACTATGTAATCCAATGTAACTACTGTCTGTTTATTTTACTGTGGAGCTTTTCTCCCCGGGCCTCCGCTAAAAATGGACCCACGTCCAGTCGGACACTCCCGGTCAACAAATTTAAATAAATAAATAATAAATAAATAAATAAATAAATTAGGAACGTCATGTGGGTGTTGGCCCCTTTCATTCACTGTGAGTAGGACTTCATGTCGGTGTTTGGCAAACAACCTCACAGATGGTAGTGGGATATACCTCTAACAACATACACTGTGGAGACAGGCCAACAAACAGGAGGGAGATATTTCAGACATGACTTCAGAATGTAAGTGTTGCTCTTCTGCCTTTGGAGTAATGGCTGGTCTACATGATTTAATACCTGTCATGACAGTGTTATGTGTTTGAGGAAACACCCACCTGTAGGGTTATCTGCAGACTGGCCAGTGTTTGGAGTCTTATGTGTCTTGTGTTACTCACAGTTCACCTATCTTGGAACTGCAGAAGCATAATCTGAGGATTGCATGAGAGTTACTGACTTCATATCCCTCATAGGACATATGTCACAACAAACCCTGTTACAACTGTAAATGTATGAAGGTATCACAGCAACATGTCAATATTGGCCCTGTGTTTGTGCCTCCAGCCGCAAGTCTGTCACCCCTTGTACATATGTCATGCAGTAAGAGGTGCATATGTTCTGTACACCATTATTTATTGATATCATACCTGATAACAAGCCAGTCAGATATCAGACTGCTAGACATGTTATGTATATTCAGGGGTTATTTCTGAGGACATAACCTGAGCATTCTGTGGTTGTGTGTACAGTAGTGGGGTCTGTGTACTTATGTTGATTGTCGACAGTATGTGTATTGCGAATACGTACCTTGGCCTGTGTACAGATTGTGATAGATGTTATTGTTCTTGGTCCTGTTCTATGTGATGTTACATGCTGCTCCAGTGTATGGTACCCTATTGGCTCACATGTTTGTAGGGCCAAACATACACGTGTCCCATACCACAGACAGGCATTGGACCACATTGTGTCGTGACCCAGTATATGTAGGGTTAGTGTGTGAGTGGCACATATGAGGATGGTGTTGATCAGACTGTCCATATAGCGTAATATTAAGCTTGCATAGCATATGTGGCTGTGGCTGTATTCACATTGGTTGTGGGTATGCCCTTTCACACAGGTGTCTGTTACCCTTTGCTGTGACATGCCTGTAGAGCCTGCTATATGTGCAGGTACATGTGTAGTCCCCCATATGACATGTAGGCCAGTGTTGTGGCGGTCTGCCTGTAGTTTGCACAGTACTTTGTTACATGCCTAGCAGCTTAATGTAATTAACCAGTGTGATGCATGTCCAGATATTTGCAAGATGTACTGTTGCCAGGCCACCATAACTGTTGTGTATTTCTGACAAAGCTGTGGGATGTTGTACAGATGTATGTCACTAACTACTGGGTAGTATGTGGCTATGTGACCGCTGCTCCACCAGTTATTATGTGTCAGGACAGACAGGAGTGTGTGAATGCTTAAACTGTGTGGGCATATGCAGTCCAGTATTTACGTGACGTGACCATGTACATGGCTGTTACCATCCACATTGTCAGGCTTGGTCTACAGTCTCACACTAAGAAGATCTGTGTATACCTCTGGACTGACAAGAGTGTGCCAGACTGTCCTAATATATTGGTCATAGCTCTGCTGTAGTCCACAGGATCATTACTGTGCTATCACTGGTACTGTACTATGATGTCCTTAGGATGTCTGTCAGTAAATGATGGCGTACATGTCAATAGCAGATGTGACCTCCCACACACAACATGTCTGTTAAGACAAACCCTGTTACAGTCGCAACATTCTACATATATACCTGCTATACATACATGACATCCCCTTGTACTAAGAGGTTGAGACTATTAGTGCTGAGGTATGACTCCACTCCATGTTCTGGACATATGGTAAACATATATATATAGATATATATATATATATATATATATATATATATATATATATATATATATATATATATATATATATATATATATATATATATATAGATAGATATATAGACATATACATATAAATACATATATATATATATATATATATATATATATATATATATAATGTACATATATTATATACATACATATATATATATATAAATATATATATATATAATGTACATATATACATATACATACATATATATATATATATATATATATATATATATATATATATATATATATACATAAACACATCTATATATGTCTACACATTATTAGATATATAGATATATATGCACATATAGTTATAGATATCTACATATATATCAACATAAATAGATGTATATGTACATATATGATGTGTATATATATACATATATATATATATATATATATATATATATATATACAGAGAGATCTATAAATGGCCATATATATGATGCACTATACAGATGTGTATAAATACATATATATGAATATATCTGTGTATGTACATGTAGACATATATCTACATATGTGCATGTATATATCCATATCCTTGTCAGGTGTAAACATTACTGTTGTGTATAACTTCCCAGATGTATCTGATATGTGTATATTTAGATATAACAACATATGTGATGCAACAGTAATATCACTAACATGTACTATACAATTGTCGAAGTCACAGCAATTGTTCAATACTATTCAATATGTCTACTGACAGATGTATTGGAAAAACAACAACTGTTTTCACAGCTGTCATGGTGTAGTGGTTAACAGTTGTGAATATAGTGTAGAGGGTCCTGGGTTCAAGACCTGGGAGGGCTGTTTATTTTGTTGTTGGGCAGAACAAGGGCTGTTGGATACAGAGTGTTTAAGGCAGTTTTGAGCAGCTTTAAGCATGTTTGCATGGGTTTGTATGAAGCTAAGCGGTGCTAAGCTATGGTTAAATGTACGGGCTCTTTCACCATGTAGGCTTCAGTTACCAGTGCGCAAATCTGCTTAGCTGTTATATTGCAGCAATGCTGACACGGGCTAAGCATGGCTCAGCCCTGGTAACCTGTGCTCACATCCCAGTCTGATAACATTGCAGAGTAATGGCATCTGTAATAGGTGTATGTAATGCCATGTACATAACATGTGTCTATGTGCTGTCATTACAGTAGCAAGGGGTGTGAGTCTCCTGTCTAGGACATGAGTATATATGTCCTGTACAATACTTTTATCCATGTGAATGTGTTACATACAAGGGTAGTATCCCAGGTTATGTGCAGTCACACTGACATGTAGTGTATCATGACGTTACTATTGTTGACAGTGCTTTCCCAGGCAAGAGTAGATTGCTAATTGTAGTACTAGCAAAAAACACCCCTGCATGCACAGATGGACTCTGAGTCCTCACTGTCGTGTTCCTGGTATGTGAGCTGTGTCACATTATATATTTCCTACTGGATAATGATCTGACATGTGGAAATTAATTGTAGACTTCTGTCTGTATAGCACATGTCAGTGAGGGCTGCCAACACGTAGTAATGACATAACTATCGGTGTCAGACATCTATCTGTCAACACATTCATCCTACTGCATAGCTAGTTGGTGAGCTGATGTCTGTCAGTACCTGTACAGATGTGGAGGTGTCAGGTATCCAGCTTAGATACGTATAGGCAACCTATGCTTGACTGACACTGACTGGTCTGCCCAGCTGTGTAATAACTGGCACAGAAAGGACACAACACCCTGTATGCACCACATGCCATAGATACATCCACTACATTACCACAGTCATCAGAACATGCTTGGGTACAGGTCTCCAAGACAGATACTAACCATGTTATGTAATACATGTTGCATACATGTCAACTGGAGCACCTCACCGGCCATTTGCAGGAGGCACCCAGAGGAATGGCTGATGCATGTCACTCTCACCCTGAGGGTCAACACAGTGGTGTCTGCAGATAGATTGCCTGCTGGCACATGGCAAGTAGCATGATACCACTGTAGGACAATAGCCAGGTACACATCTATGAACACCTGAAGCGATGCACTCCAGTACTGGCAAATGTTTATGTGTCATTACTGAGGATATCAGTATCTGTGTGTTAGTACACCTGTAGTTGGGAATAACCTGAGGCCCTTCACACCCACCGCAACACCCATTGCCATAGCTAGATGTTGCTGCTGCTGTACCGGACATTACATGTACCTTGTTACGCTCCTCTCCCTAAGGGCTACCTGAGCCCTGCAGTACCAACATAACACTGTTGTACAAATGGGTTAATAGGCATGGGATACCCACTGAGTTCTGACAAGTGTGTGTGTGTGTGTGTGTGTGTGTGTGTGTGTGTGCATATATATATATATATATATATATGTAGGGCACAGCATTCTGAGGCCACATACTCCTATTACAATACACATTGTCACACAGTATTAGGGATAGTGATGTTGCTGCCCATAGGAGAGGCATGACAATGCATCACCCTACTATGCTTGTGGCGTATGCATTAGATGCATATCCCTGTAGTAGCACTCTTGGAATGGTCAAGGGGTTGTATTGCAGTCCTGGTCAATGTGTGATGCTGGGTATGTCAGAGTGTCGTCATAGGTTCCAGTGCGTACATTATCCAAAGTGGGGTGTGGTGCTGGGTATACTGTCATTACACCATGGTACCCTTGGTACATGCCCCTTGTACTACTGTATGGTGACCACTGTCGCCATCAACCATACAGGTAGGACCTCCTGTTTATACAGAAGCGAAAACGTTACTAATAAAATACGTTAACTTATTGGCTTTGGAGTGCTCTTGGATTCATCTCGCATTTTTGTTCAGTGGTTTTTTGTGTTTTCTTGGCTTTACTAATGTGTATATGATGGTATGTCACACTATGTGTTGTCTATATACTACAATTACATCCCCCATTACCATACTGTACATGCCTGGGGATGTTCTGCATGTAACATGTAACCTAGAACACACCTCATCCTAAATGATGTGTGGTGTGTGCAATTAAAGCCACACACATCAGTAGCACTACATACCGAGATAGGGGTCTAGTCCCATTGTTGCCAAGTAAGAGTGTGCTTATATGTGGCGGGATCTACTTCAGGTTGCTGAATATACATGTCCCAGGGGGTCATGTGTCCATATGGCACAGGCAGTAACTGTTATACAGACCTGTGACATGTGTTAAACTGTACCCAGGATATGGTGTCACCACAGTGCCATACCCCTTGTGAGATATTAGACCATACCATCCTCCTACTGACACATGTACACCTACAACACAAATGGATAACATTATGGAAACCACAATCACTCAGTGTTACTAACAGCTATAATGCATCATGGTTGGGCAACTACACTACCCGCATGTAAGCATTAAACATTACTGCTGACAACATGTTACACAGTAGTACATTGGCACACTATAGTACAGTCACCGTGTGCATCAGAACCATATAAGCCTGTCCCTGCATCGATGTTATGGATGACAAGGATGTGGCACAGATATCATCATATGTACAGGGTGTGTTGTTAGTTTGCCAGAGACCTAGGGTGGGCCATACTTTGACACCATGTCTGTGAGTGAGGGGTGTAAGTTACTGATATGGCCATGGTGATATGGTGTGTGTATATATGGGGTTTCCCTAGATGTGTTTGTATTGTGTGTGGGTATGCATGCACACAGTTCTGCCATGTGGCTGCCTTATACAGGTTATACAGGTGTTTCTTGGACAGCTGCAGACCATACCTGGCAGGGTGTTCAGTTCACCGCCTCCAGCCACAGACATGAGAACTGTGCCTGCCAGGGGTTCCACGGGCACATCCAGGTACAAACCTCAATATACTCCTCTCCCTTGATGATGACATATGTCCGCTGGAACCAAGTCCAACCTGTGACTGACCAGGGCCATGTGCACATAGCCTGCTGTGATGTGGTGTGGACAGCACCCCCCTGCAGTGCTGGGGCTGGTACTGCCACTATGGGAGTGGCTTGGTGTCGTTGCACATCCACATCAACTGCCAGATGTTTGTGTTGCTGGCCTACATCCACGTGGCCATCACACCACTCCCACCACACACTCCAGCATGGACAATCCACAGTCGATAAGGCCCACCATCTCACCCAACCATCTATCAATGACCTCTGTATAATCATGGAGGGCACCTGCAAGATCATGAATGTTGTCACTTACAGATGAAAAAGCAGCCCTCTGCAGCCTCAGACCCTGTCTGATGTACCGTTCCATACGTGCCTGCACCTCCATGACAGCCTGAAACATGCATCTGGTGGTACCAGATGTAGCACTTCTGCCAGGGGCATGATGACCAGTGGCCTTCCCATGAGCACCCTGGTACATGTGCCTATGTGGTACCTTGCCGGACATCCGGCTATGGCTGCTGTGTCCAGACACAGTAGCCATAGATATCACACTGTCCTGTGCACTGCCACCAACCGCCAACTGTCCCTCTGCTCGGACCACTGGTGATGGGGTATCTATAGGCACTGTTACTGTGTGCAGGGATGGGGTGGATAACAGGATGATGTCAAACGATGGTGCAGTTTTGGCCTCTGAAAACCCAGCCTGTGCCTCAACACACCTATCATCATGTTCAGTGTCTGTAGGGACACAAACATCAGATTGCATGCAGGAGGGACCCTAACCCACATCGCCTCCTGTGAGGGGAAAACAAGAAACACACTTTAAGACCTGTATGTCATTACTTAACAGTACACACACACACACACACACACACACACACACACACACACACACACACCCTGACATTCCACCATAATACCTACCTGTCCCTGAGTTTACAGACTGTCCCAAGTTTGTTAACGTAAGTTCCCCATCCTGCATCACACTTGGAAACTTACACTCATTAATACCAATCATTAACATATCATTCTTCTAATTGCCTAGACAAGTGATCACAAAACATGACCTCTTACTCCATTACCTCTTTGACTTGATTGGAGTAGGTTTTACAAGGACTCACTGCTGTCATCCAGTGTTCACCCTGGGTATGTCCAGACATCATGAACATGGCCTTGATATGTTAGGGGCTACTACGGTCACTCAATAATGTCCCTCACTGGAGTGTCATGTGTAACTATTGCTCAGTAGATGCAAGATCTGTTGCTTAATCAACTTATGTGGACAACAGTAACATTTGGATACACTCAATGGTGTTGTTTAGTAATTCCCCAATGCATCTGTAGTGCTGCATACGTGGGTAGTCTTTCACCTTTCTGCTGATTCCAATTTTAACAGTATACTTGGTGTCTAGTTTCTCTCCCAATGCATGTTCCATGCTACAGACCTTATTATACTCTTAGCTGTCCTGAGATGCATATCAGACAAGCATTCCTGGTGCCTCATGTGTCAGTCCATGTCCATGTACTACATGATTCTAAAGGGAAGTACTAACATATGAACAACCCCACAATCACACATGTGCATACATGGACACCCACACAAACACACACACACACATCCTACATGCATCAACTCCCCTCCACTCCACCAGATTGCACTTACAGGCAAAATATCCCCCACACCCACACACACTTACAGGTGAGGCTGCACAAAGATAGTACACACAGACCTCCCATTACCCATCTGTCAACATGCATAACATATGGTACTCAACAGCATACAGTGCAGCTATAGTTAATCCTTGCTAGCAACAGTATACATGTGTGTGATGCATGGACTGTGTTAGTAGGGGATGCCCCTTCCCCTGGAAAACTGTGCACCCATGTACACAGTATTGCTGTGCACCTGTTCAGCACCCTGCCATGTACTGTGCACCATACCTCACAGGTGTACACACCATTGCTGAATGTGTATTACTTTGTCAGTTATGCCTGCTCTATTGCTCACAGCCCCATTGTGTTTGTCCAATACATACCTGGGATGATATATGGACAAATGTCATTTGTGAATGTCTGATGTCTGATTTACAGATGTCATCATCAGCCGTGCATGTATGACCAATACAATACTATTACACTGACAACCATCAAATCTTACCGTGTCTGTGGGGAGTGTACACACCCTTATTGATATGACACCCTCTTCCTTGATATGCCATGGGACCACATTACTGCATATGTTAACATTACAGGAGCCTGATATATGACATATGTCCTGTACAATCAAATGCAGTATCAAACAAATGTGTTAATTGTGCTGCTGATGATTGAGATGCATACACTTCGTGGGTGCATATCTGTGCACACCCTTATCATGATGGTTTGTTGCACCTACTGTTATGTGTACTACAGCAGTCACTATTCCTGGCAGGGATATATTAGCATGGGCCATCTGCATTTGCCAATATATGGTCAGTCTGCCCTACACATGTCCCCCAACTCTGCATGATTGCAAGGTCAACTCATGTGCACATCCCTTGGAGTTCACAGACTGCCGTCACTATTGCTGTGGAGTCAGGGTTACGTCTGCCACAGTTTCTGACCCTAACTGTGTGCAGATACAGCCATTCATAGCATCCTTTGGATCCCTGCTACAGTGCACTGTTGTGTCATGATGACATGCCCTCCCCACCTTCAGCCTTTTTGCAGATGCTTGACAGTTATGGCCTACACATGTGTGTCAGTTTGCAGTGTCCCAAACACTGAACACCATGTGTAACAGCCTAGTTCCAGCTAATGAATGGAAAACATACAGGTGTACACTGGCACTGGCATGGTACAGATGAGGATGGTGGGCCTGAGGTGGGGTGAGGCATTGGTTGTGCAACACATGTATCTTATGTGATATTGTCTGTAAGTTTCCAACGTGGTCTTGGTACACCAGTACACATTGCAAGGCATGACTTTTGGGGACCTCTTCTGTTAGGCATATGCTACTTGTAGAGAGGCCTGGCTGATGTTTCCTATGGTACAACTGTCACATCTGATTACCCTAACCCATAGGCCACATGTTTGCAGAGTCCAGGCGATTGCTGACATGGGTACTGCACAGCCAGTACTTGCTAAACATTCCTGCAACCCCCTCAGCATGGTGGCATGTTACTAGGCTGCCCACATGACCAGTTTGCTACATGTGACATCATTTGTCTTGGATGGCCATCTGTTTATTTCCTACATCATTCATGTCCCATGCATCCTTGCCAGATAAATGACTGTCTGCACTATTTGCCATGTTATATGCAATGGTGAGGTATGGCTACATGTCCAGCTCATGGGTGCTACCTGTTTGGTATGGGGCCCACGCCATGTCATGTAAGATGTGTGCAAGCCACAGCTGCCTCTGTTGCAGGTAAGTGTGCACATTTGATGGCCAAAAGTCTTGGACAGCAGACCAATACTTGGAGGGACATTGGGGACATGCACTTGCTGGAAGGTGCATTTCTATGACAAATGCATGCAGTCAGTACCTCAAAAGCTGCTTCCACTATATTTTATCTGGAGGGTGTGCACACATATGTTTTCAGTGTTTGTGAAGGTATGTATTCTCCATATTTGCTGCCCCAACCTTTGATTCCATATTACACACTCAATGCTCATGTTGGGACCACATTGCAGGTTGTAACAATTGTGGACCGCAGTATTATGATAAGCCATAGTGTAGATCTGTAACAATTGTCATTGTAATACTGGTATATACACTGTTGCAGCACTGTATAAGGGTGATGTTTCACACATGTCCCTACTGTAGGCCATTTGTCCCACCATTATGTTCATCTCTGTGAACACATTTTGCAATGACAGGATGTTAGTTATATTGCAGGAGACTAACATACCCTTCATATGCGCCATCATGGTCACCACTGTGATGCAGTGCATTTAACAGAAACAATACGTGAACATGTATGGCATGCATTATGGGTAAGTGTGTTAAATGTGTGCATGGAATGTACCATAGCCATAACATGACCAGTGTATTGGCAAGCCTGAACAAAAACATACTCACCGCTACAGGCTGCTGCCTTGGAGGTATACCAGAGGGACCTACATAAGTGTGTGAGAGATGTGATGTCAGTAGTCACAGCTGTGGCATTGGTACAGAGTGGGTGCAGCATTACAGTACATCAACAGTACAAGCCCACAATAGTACATCTTATGCACATCTGTTTATTACTACTACACAGCAACAGGCTCTATATATATATATATATATATATATATATATATATATATATATATATATATATATATATATATATATATATATATATGTATATATATATATGTATATATATATATATATATATATATATATATATATATATATGTCATCTCACATATGCATGATCTACCTGTACAGATGCGGATGGATATGCAACAGTGGTCTACTGATGTGCTCTGTGGCCTTATCTGCATGCTCCTCTACCGGTGTGTGGGTAGCACCTACCTTCACTATACCCTCTGCCAGTTGTTGTGTGTGCAGGCGGGCTGGTGTCCCGAGGCTGGCAAGGAGCTCCTCAGCATGTGTCGGGGGAAGGATGGATGGGATGACCTCCCTTGTTGGGAGGTGATCCCCCCTGACTGCAGCAGCATACTAATGGGCATTGCAAAGTAGGTTAGATCAATGATGCTAGACCTGCTCATAACTGCAGTTATGCAGGACGACATCATTTACCCTGTGGACAAGATCATTCCACAGGGCGGTCCACCCCTGGTGCTCATGGGCTGTTCTGCTGAACAACACCTGGTAGTGCTGCACCAGTTGTGTGATGATGACCTCATTTTCATCCGCTGTATAAACAGGGAGTCTCTCATGGGATATCTTGCCTGAAAGACATAAAGATGGAAACAGGTCTGAGCAACTCATACAGCATAGTTACCGTAGTTCTTAATACACATCTTTGCCCTCCCCCCAACATATCTGCAATAACAATCTGATCACACAACTCAATAGGTATGGCTACAGATAACCATGGGACATATATCATATTGTATCACACTTTGTGCTATGTGTTTGTAGCCATGCTCCCTGTGGGGACGTTATCATTGCTGGCCTGTTACAGACAATGTCACCTGCATGCCATTGTAAAGGTCACTATGGTTCCATATATGCACATGGTCTGTTTGCTATGTGATTGCTGCACATCTGTTGTTTTGTGTTATTGGAGATATCTATGCATGCTGTTGGAAATGATCCAGGAATGTGTAGACTACTACTACCCACATATGTTCTATAACAGTGACACAATAGCATGTTTAGGGAACAGTTGCCAGCAGAACCACCTCTCCCACCTCATCTGGCCATGTTACCAGGCCACATGACATGTGGGACCCACTCCGGGGCATCCTCATCTACTGATCCTGCACTACCTTCAGGTGGAACCACATCAGGGGATGGTGCCCCCCTGGGAGCACACACAGACATGATCTTGTCACCTGAGGTCAGGTCCAGGGTCTGGTGCATAGGGAGCTTCACAGAGATTTGGGGTATGTGCTACAGCACTATGAGGCCCTCAGTACAAACTCACAGGGTCCACATGCTCCTCCTGCTCAGCCTCAGCCCAGGCACCTTCAGGGCTGTGAAGCTGATGTTGTGATTGGCAGTGGGTGGGGGCCTTATTCTCACTGTTTCCATATGGGAGCTCAAGGGGCTTCCACATCACAGATGACACTCCCCATCCAGGGTGTTTACCCACCACATGTGTCATATATATATATATATATATATATATATATATATATATATATATATATATATACATATAGGTGCCTGTATATCTGTAGACATACATGTATATATAAATATATATATATATATATATATATATATATATATATACATATACATATAGGTGCCTGTATAGCTGTAGACATACATGTATATATATATATCTATCTATATATATATATATATATATATATATATATATATATATATATACATACACACACACACACACACACACACACACACACACACACACATATATATATATATATATATATATATATATATATACATACACACACACACACACACACACACACACACACACACACATATATATATATATATATATATGCACATATATGTATATATATATATATATATAGTGCATTCAGACATCAGGTCCATACTCTCTAACTCTCCTTCCTGCACAGCTGCACTGCTCTGCTTTGCTACAACACAGACAGGTGCCACATGTGGACACAGCCTAATGTTAGGGGGTATATATAGGGACAGATTGCAGGTAAGCCTATTACACACCTATGGCATTTCTGCACGCTACATTGCAAGTTAACTTGAGTGTCCTGCAAGTGGTGGGCTCTGGAACTCACGTGTCCACCATAATGGCATTACTTCCACCACCAGCTATTGGCCACACTAATATACATGTTTTCCATTACACAACATACAGTATGATGGCTTACATCTTGTCAGTCAGTGCTGATTTGCACAGTTGACGAGTATGGCCCACTACCCACAGGAACAGACACTATTTCAACAACACCTGATGCCACATATAAATCATTCCACATCATCTATCCCATTATTATGGACCAAGTACTATATTCAATTACATGCATATATACTTCACATACCTGTTGTGGAAATGATGTCTGTTCTCGATAGTTTGGTGGATGTATTTTTTGTTTGTTTGTCTTTTTTTTTTTTTTTTGGCTTTGCATTTGGCTTTGACTTTGCCTTTGGCTTTCTCTCTCTCTCTCTCTCTGTCTCTCTCTCTCTCTCTATCTATCTCGGTCTCTCTGCAGTAAATGGATTGAGCTGCTTTGAATAGATTGCAGCATGGATTTTGTAGGTGATGCACATGATCAGGTGATGGCCTCTGCACCAGTCAGTGTCCTCCACTTGCTACCTGCATGCAGCATGCTGTATAGTACTTCCAATTACCAATGTCATGGCAACACACTACTATAAACCTCTACATCATGTGGGCATGGTCCCTTTATCTTTCCTGTATGGTGGACATCCTTCCTGTGTGTGGGCAGTAGTGTTACAGACAGCAGGTAGCAACATCTCTTACAAGAGAACTTGCAGACTCAGGCCAGCTACATATTTGTATAAGGTTCCAGAACTACAGACAGAGTGTGAGTCGTGTTGTTATATGCATTGTATAACACCAGTGTTACATGGTTTGTATGCACATACTAGTTCAACATGGAATGCAGTCTGTCTGCATAGCTCTTAATGGTGGGCCTATCCACATGATGGCCAGAGGTGTGCCTGTTATATTTTGTCTGTCCACCACACAAGTCTTGTGTCAGATATATCACTGACAATGTGTGTGTTAAGTGCTATCAGTACATGGCTACATCCATTTGTGTTTCTGACTTCATATTCCTGACTAAGGGTATGTTGCAGATTATCCTGTAACATCAGCAACTTACTCAGTGTATGACAACACTATTTCACATATGGGCCTGTGTTCCGGCCTCTGTCCTCCACCTACATACCAGGCTTTGTCCATATGAGATGCAGTAAGAGGTTGTTATGTAGTGGCCTGTGGTTATGTCATGCTGCCATTCCTGCCATCATTCCAGTGCTGTTGTGGTCCCCACACATATTGTGGGGTAGGGTCCATATATATGTGGGCTTCAGCTGCACAAAACATGTGTGCCCTTCTGCAGTCCAGAGGTCAGTGTATGTAACAGTGTTATATGCCCCTGTAAGTCAGTCTATGGGGGGAGTATGCACCATATATAACCCAAGCTGTTACAACATGTGAGGGATGTCAGTAGTAAGCCGCCTTAAGGTATATGGCTGTACATTACCATACATTTCACCTTGGGAACATTGGTGGCCTACTGCTTACTGCCGTACAGACTGTTCTGTTTGTCAGTGTGATTGCGATGTTTTCAGTTATGCATTATGTAACAGATACATCCCATAGTGTCAGCTTAAGTCTTTTCCCCCTAGGGATTGAGAACAGAGTGTAATTAGAGGCTGCTGGACTATACAGCTGCATTACTTACTGTTGATTGATTGTTATCCTGTTGCCCAGTCTGTCTTTACTGCTGTACTACTTGAATGCCTTGGCCTGGACAACGACATATGTTATCCTTTTGGATTACTGTATAAAATGATCTGCTTGAGAGTTGCATTAATCAGTTAGCATGTATTTCAAAGTCTAAACAGCTATATGACATGGCATATACAACTGTAATAGTACATAAATAAAACTTTCTTATGTATGGAAACCTGTGTGTGGTGTCATATCCTTTGACTTCTCTGTGGGTATATGTTTCAGGCAACAATTGTCTTTTGTATGAGTGACTCATACACTGTCCATTTGAAAAGGTGGCAACTGTAGGAGTACTGGCTGTTTAGTATGCTGCCTAAATATGTATCTTCCTATACATATCTCTGTGTGTGTATGTGTAGTTACATATATATCTATATATATGTATATATATTATATGTATCTCCATATATATGTGTGTGTGTATATGTATCTTTGGAATGTTTATTGTTTCAACATTGTACATTCCCTATGGTAGCTAGACTGCACTACATATGTTATTGATACCATCCTGACTTTATACAGGTGGGATGGATTACTGTTAATGTCCTGTGGCCATGTTGTGTAGGGTCCTGGGTATGGGACTTGCAACAATTGGTATTGTGTTGCAGGACAGATCTGTTTCACTGTGAGGGAGGGGGTGATATCAATAGTTAGAAGACGTATTTAGCTTGGGCCCTCTCACCCCCCATTAACGGTGCCTTTGGTCATATATGTATTTGTTATGTTCTCTTTTATATCTATAGATATATATCTGTATATACATATAATATATATATATATATATATATATATATATATATATATATATATATATATATGGGTAACACCGACACGCTAAAACACCGACAATGAAATCACTGACACCACAAAACCGAAAGTTCAAAAACATGAAACTTCACATGCCTGACAAACCACAATCCCAACAATCAACAAACAAAACAAATCCCCTGTCCAAAAAGCACACACACAACACAAGCACACCAAAAACCTTACAAACCTACACTAAACCTTACATACAGAACTATCTATGCACTAACCTTAACCCAAACCCTAATCCTAAGGTCCGCCACTATCGCACACTCACCTAACGCGTGCCCTAACCCTAACTCACTTAACCTGCCCCTAACCCTACAGTCTGTCACTATCGCACACTCACCTGACCCCGCGCCCTAACCCTAACTCACTTAATCCGCCCCTAACCCTACAGTCCATCACTATCGCACACTTACCTTAACATGTCGGTGTTCTCAGCATCTGGATTTTCAACTGTCGATTATCTCCATTGTTGAACTTCTGGTGTCAGTGTTCTCGTCGTCGGTGTTGTGGACTTTTGGTGTTATCAGGTAGACCCAGATATATATATATATATATATATATATATATATATATATATATATATATATATATATATATATATATATACCTGCGGTGGTGGTGCTGCGGTAGCGTTGTCACCTCACAATAAGACGCTGTCCAGTTCAATTCTCAGCTAGAGCGTCTTCTGCGTAGAGACATGCGTGAATGGGTGTACCTTCGTTGAAGGTTGTGCATCAGGTCTGGCAAGCTGGTATATAAAAATCAACTGCCAATCATTAGTTGACCGAAGTTCTGCTGTGGCGACCCCTCACCGGGAAAAGCCAAAAGACACAAACAAATATATATATATATATATATATATATATATATATATATAAATATATATACACACACACATACATCTACATGTATAAATACATTTCCTTTACTGTTGAATGACTGTGCTGGATGATATGCTTGTGAAAACATCAGGTTTATGTATATCTGACATGGCTTAGTGGTAAATCACTTTGGCTGTGGTGTGCAGGGTCCTGGCTTCGAGCCTTGTAAGGGCTGTTTATTTTGTTGCTGGGCAGAACAAGGGCCATTGGATACAGAGTGATTAAGGCACTTTTAAGCAGTTGTAAGTGGGTATGCACAGGTTTGCATGAAGGTAAGCACTGCTAACTTCTGGTTACAGTTTCTCATACTGATTTAGCTTTTCAGTTGCTTAATATGTGTAGGCATTGCTTACCCCCGTGCAAACAAGCTTAAACCCGCTTACTGCTGCTTAAAAGTGCTTACTCCCACTTACCCCTGTGCTAATTTCTTTAAAATACATGAAAAAGGGTTGATAGGAAAGTGGTGAAAAAGGGGCACAAAGAGGAAAAGACAGTAGGGAAAATAGCTAGGGATGTGCACGATGGGTGTAGGGAAGGTCCATAGCTGCCCATTTCTTCTACTGCAACAGCTGTGCACATACACTGATTTGGAGGTATATTTGGACACTCATACCCCTGAGAGAGGGGTGAGTACAACAATAATATGTTGTGAAGCCAATTAGACCAGATTACATGTGTCCAGTGGACACGTGTGCAAAATGGACAGCTATGTATGGGGTGAGATTTTGTTTGGGGAACAGATAGCCTTTTTTTTTGAAGGTGAGAGTGGGATATTGGGGAGGGATAGTAGGTATATTTGGGGAGGTAGGTTGGGTAGGATAACAGACAAGACAGACAAGACAGCATACAGGGGCGGTATATGACACGTGGAGATTAAACACCTTGGATGGGGAGGGGTGTTTGGAAGTCGGAAGCCCATGAGCCCCCTAGTAAAAACAGTGGGACTGATGTCCCCACCCATGGGCAGTCACCACTGCACCTTCACTGCCCCGAAGGGGCTGAGTGGGAGTGCCAGGCTGACCCTCTAGTTGTGCCACACAGCCCTCAAGCTGGCATAGCAGATCTTCAAACTCCCTGCGGAGCTTGCTACGCACCATGCCCCGGACCTGGCGAAGGGTGGCAGTGTCCTGTCCACTCCCACTCCTGGGGGGCGAGCCCCATCCCCTGAGGTGGTTCCACCCAAAGGTGGTGCAGGAACAGCAGACAAAGAGGTCCCAGGTGGGCCCCAGATGTGCTGGTGCCCAGTGACATGGTCAGATGAGGTGGGAGATGTGGGTCCGCTGGGACCGGCCTTCCCAAACGTGCTATGGTGTTTCAATTTTACAACATATGTGAGTTAGTAATAGTCAACACATTCTAGGATTAGGTATAACAGCATTCATAGATATTCCCATTAACCCGAAACACCAGATATGGAACAGTTGCATAGCAAGCAGAACACATGCATATATGGAACCACAGTGGCCATTACGACAACATGCAGGTACATTGTTGGCAGCATGCACCAGTGTGGGAATATTTCAACATGGCACATGCATAGAAACAAATTTAAATAATTATCAAACAATAGGATATATATCCCAACAGTAGATTTAATAGAGCACATACCCATTGAGTTGCGTATTTAGTTTATTGTTGCAGATATGATGGGGGGCGGGGGAGATGTCAGTTAACAACTTGTATATCCCTGTAGTTCTCATTACTTTCCTAGTGTTGTGATGTGTACCTTACAGGTATTATTCCACTACCCTATGGCCTTAGTTTGGACAGTGGTATAGATGTAGGCAACTATATGTATGAACTGAGTTTTACCTGCAGTAGATACCTCTTACCTGGTATACCTGTGGAGGTATTGTTTGTTAACACTACCTGACTGTTTCTACACATATTCCCAGATTCCATGCTGATGTTATGCACATACCTGTCCATCTCTTATTGCACACACTCTGGGCATGTCTTGACAACATGAAGGTGAAACCGGGACATATTTTGACTACTGGCCTCATAAACCTTTGGTGAGTTGTACAATGACAGGTTTGTTTTCTTTGACATTTTCCAAATATGTACAGGCCTGACAGTCAGTTATGTGACATTAAATGCTGCCTACATGTCAGAGATTAGCACACTGATATGCCAGGGGGACAGGGTAACAGCCAGCAGATATGGGCCAATTAACTGGACATTCTGGACAATTCTGTACAATTGTGGGGTATGATTCTGCATACAGCTTACTACCACTCTCAGGATTCAAACCATGGCTGCATCTGCTAAAAAGAAAACAGTGTCCATCACAGTTGAGTGTGCTATATAGATATTGCTGTGTATCTCTTCTCTGATTTCTGTCTATAAGTCTCCAGTGGTTTTACAATTTGACCTTGTAATTACAACAGTCTTATACAGGGTTTCCTAGACAGTTTTGTTATGTAGCACAGTGTGGATGACAGTGATGAGTAATACCTTATTATTCAGAGCAACTGCAACACTAACAATGCCATACAATACCAGAGTAAACAGTACCAGTCCAGGATTTCAATATTGTATTTCTAGGCACAGTTTTCGTATCTGACAGACCTGTGGGGGCAATGTTTGTTAGCACTACCTGAATGTTGCCACACATATTACCAGATTCCACATTAGTATTATGCACATACATCTCATGCTGTTACTGCACACACTCTGGTCACAGCTTCACAACATGGGGGTGGAGATGGGGCATACTTTGCTTATTACTCTCATAACATTTTGGGGAGTTGCTAGAGTGACAGGTTTGTTCTTATACATGTCTAACAATCAGTTGTATGTCATGATTTGCTGCCTAAACATCTGAGATCATCCCACTGATTTTCCAGGGGGACAGGGTGACAGGCAGTGGATATGGGCCAATTAACTGGACATTCTGGACATATCTGTACAGTTGTGGGGTATGATTCTACATACAACTTACTACCACTCCCAAGATTCGAACCATGGCTGTGTGTGCTAAAACTACAACAGTTCACGTCTCAGTTGAGTGTGCTATTTGGATTATGTTGTCTATCTTTTCACAGTTTTCTGTCTAAGTCTCTCTCAGTTGTACAATATGACCTCTTGTGATTACAACAGTCATATACAGACATTCCTACACATTTTATTTATGTAGCACAGTGTGGGTAACAGTGCTTAATACAACAGTACTATGAAGAGATTGCAACTCTACATTACCACATGATACCAGGGTAAACACATGCAGTTCAGCAGTTAGACCTTTACTGTCAGGCTGTTAACCTTTTATTTACATACAACCTATATGAGACTCTTCCTGCCATAGTCTCTGGTGTATTCAGTACATGCCTTAAACAATAAAGGTTTTATACTGGCAATTAACTTACTACTACTTTTAGATTTATTTCTTATGACAGTACATGCAAGAGTATTACTAACCTGTCTCGTGATGCAACCTCTACAATCTACAGGCATGAGCTTCCAGGTTCACAGCACACTCATCTGCAGCTGTAAAAGACATAAGAGGAATATTTAGCCATACCTATCCATAATATATATGAGTTGGCAATTATTAAACAGGTAGTGGACGGATACTTACACACAGCTGGGATGTCCCCCGTCCTCCTAGCCTCTTGGATCCACTGATCCAAGAGCTCCCTCTTTCTCCGCTTCAGGTCAGCATAGTGATGCCTGACCTGTTCACCAGTTCGAGGTATGCCTGTGGCACTGGTGAGGTAATGGGCGAGCTGGTCCCAGGCTTCCACTTTATATTGGGAACCCTGGTACTGGCCTGCAGCAGTCTCTGGTCATGGTCTTTAACAAGGAGTCCTGACATGACTTTGGACTCCTGGATGCTCCAGCACTGCACCTGAAAGCACACTCCGTCTCCCACACTGGTCATAATGCCTACAGGAGGAAGCTGCAACCAGTTATGAGATGTATTCCCACCTGTTGGGTTTAAATAGGGCCGATTTCCCACACTTTGCCATGATTGGATGGTTTTGAAAATTCTAAGCTATGGGCAAACCTGCTTAACTAAGGCTGGCATTGCTTAAAGGGGTATACCAATGGGCAAACTGACTTAGCTGGCCTACACATTGCTTACACCTAGTAAGCAGGGCTGTGCAAAGCTTAGAGTTACTTATATTTTAATTTGCATACTATTTGCTATTTGGCATTGATTTATTATTCATTACATGTTATATATGTGTTTGGTATCCATGATTCATGTGTACATACACTGCATGGGATCATTGTGTTTATTAAGGATTTCAGCACTTTATTATAATGACACCTCACATCTGGACTTTCAGTACTCCAGTTAACATATTTATGTTATGTAGTAGGTTATACAACATAAAACTGTATATAGATTCCTTTCACAAGTTAAGTTTAATATTCCTATAGTGAAGATCTGTTTGGTGATACCTCAATTTTATGTGCTGCTGTGATGGCTTAGTAGTTAATGACTGTGACTATAGTGTACAGGGTCCTGGGTTCTAGGGCTGTTTATTTTGTTTCTGGGCAGAACAGCAGCTGTTGCATACAGAGTGATTAAGGCACTTTTAAGCAATTGTAAGCAGGTTTGCGTGGGTTTGCATGAAGGTAGGCAATGCTAGCCTCTAGTTAAATATGCTTACAGAGGGTTAGCTTCAATATTGCTGAACCTGTGTGCACATTGCTTACCCACACACAAACGGGCTTAAACCCACTTACTACTGCTTAAATATGCCTACTCCCACTTACTACTGCTTAATAGTGCTTACTCCTGCTTACCCCCGCACTAATTTAGACAGAAATGTAAAATAGTTCTTGGGAAGGTCGTGGATTTGTATACTCTACGGATTTATCATTCATTACACATTATACCTTTGATTTGTATCCTTGATTCATGTGTACATATACTGTATGGGGCACTTGTGCTTATCTGTGGATTTTACAACATTATTACAATGACACCTCACATCTGCATTTAATGCAGTACTCCAGTTCACAAATATGTGTTATTTAGTAGGTCATGCAACAAAAAATATTGTTCATAAAGTGATTTGACACGGAAAATGGAATGTACTGGAGTGAGACTCGAACCGGGAATGACTGCTCGTAAGGCAAATGCTGTGCCCACTACACTATTGCAGTACTGCTTCATTTGCATATATCTTAATATTTATCTTCTTGTGCCATTTAAGCTGCAGTATATGTAGCTAAGCAATGGGCAAACCCGCGCACCTATGGTTAAATTGTATCTGTTTGATAAAAAAAATTAACTTGTTTATATTATTATATTTTAACTATTGCTCTTATAAACTTGGGTGGGTGTTGCTGGGGGTATGCAACCACCTATGAGCAGTCTCACTCATTGTTATTGCTAAACTGCAGTTCTTGATTGCAGTGGCATGTATATTCTGAGAACTCTGCTCTCAGACACACCCCCTGCACTTATCCATGCTCCTTGTCAGTTTAGGTGCTCAGGCAGTGCGCCTTCATTAATATGCATGGCACGCTGCCGTGCTGCTCCTAAACGGTTGCTTCCATGCAGGACTAAGCTAGTCCTGCATGGAAGATTAGTGAATCCGGGGGTATATCTTTAAACTATCCTTAGACACTCTGTCTAATAGCTATACTTGAAAAAATATTTTATATTCATATAATGCATGTATGGGTATATAGCAGTACACTTTAGGTGATGAAAATGTAACCAGAAACTTGGTTGTTCTTAATATTCTTTTGTGCAATGGACAACACCAGTACTTCATTGAAGTACAGCTTTACTCCATCACTGTTTCCCTTACATTATTCTAAGTGTTTGTGTATGTGAACTTGCTAAAAACCATGCTAAAGACACCTCTGTAATTATGTACTTTTTCTTGCTGCCTACATGAATCAAGGGTGAAAAAATCGTCCACTGGATCATTTGCCAACCTGTACAACAACCAAAGGGTATATAAATTGCTAAATCCTGCTGGAACCAGGTACCTGATGTCATTTTATACTACTGACAGTGCATTACAGCATTAAAAGGGGTGCTATTTCATTCCCAAGGTACATTGCTTTATATAAACTATTATTACATTAAAGTCATTTTTGCCTGAGTTGAGGATACCTTAGGTGGTAATCAAAGATAAGCCACATGGTAGTTACCAGAAAGAGGTACTGCAGAATTGTCTCATTTTCAGAAACAAATGCCACCATCTGTATAAATCCTAACTCAGGTGTCTCCTGAAAGTAGGTCACAAACTTAGTATGAATATCCTCATCACAAAAGTAAATAAAATACTAAAACAAATAAATCTAATGCTTATACCTCCCATTGGTGTGTGTGTATATGTCACCATCTACTGCAAAATGACATCATCTAGCTGTTGTGATATAATATTTAACACATCATGACAGAACACACATTACAATCTCTTCTGCTATATATGGAGCTTGTTTGCAGGCAGTTATGTAATAACAACTTGCCCTCACAAAATCACCGCGCTCTCATAGTGCTATGACACAACACTGTGGGAAGATGGAATGTTTAGTGCTTGGTTTCATTTAGTTTCATCCCTATATTCTAACATGTCATCCTATACAATGGAACACTGGGTGTTAATTGCAAGCTTACTGCATTTATCATTAAGGAAAGTTTTACCTCTGTCTCTGTCTCTCTCTCTCTCTCTCTCTGGAGCAGGATTTGTGTGACACTTTTAGCAACAGTTACTAAGAAAACACAGAAATGCAATTATTAACATAGACTGAGTCACCTTCAGGTTGTTCCCCAGCTGCATTTTTAACACAGACACTGCTCTTCTTCCCCGTTTCTCCATATATGTGGGACTTTTGTTCCTGTCCTATAGCATAGGTTGCATTTCTCCACACACCTGGGAAGCTTTTTACAACTTGAAGATATTTTTCTTGCACTGCTTCAGAGTTTTGATATGCAGCCCAAGGGCATTTTAGCAGCTTTTCTTGATCTTTCTCTGCCTATAAATGGAAATTAGTTTGTGTACTTTCACAGTCATAAATTCAAACATAAAACAGATTTTACTGTGCTATGTCTAACTTCATAAATCATGAATTTATTAAGCTACATCTGAATTCATATGGCAGAAGAGTCCTTGTAATTATAATGTACTGCTTGTGCATTCATGTTACAGGAAATTAATGCATAAGTGACACTCAGTGAATGTTAAAACTTTATATAGAACAGAATTTTATAAATAAGATTCATCATATGGGTTCATGACAGGATGGCTTCCTCCATACACAGTCACATAAAATGTATGATTTTCACATTAAAGTTGCAGTGTGGTTTTAGTTACTTATTTAATATCCATATCTGTAATTATTTTTCCATCACTGACAGTGGTCATACCATTACAGCCTGTTATTGTCACAGTGGCTGTAAAATTCCAAAGAAAGAATTTTATGATCAGTTCTTGAAGTAATCACCACTTAAACAGTAGCAAAAATATCAAGAGTTGCAGGGTTTGCATTAAGCTGTTATCACTCATTTTACTGAAGGAAAATATCTGTCAACAACAGAGACATTTATTTAGTTAGTTGTTAACTAATTGAACTAAAGGCACTTTTCTGTCACAATCCAGACCAAAGGAACACACACACTTTAGAAACTGTGACAATTACAGTTCCTGGAGATGTTTAACCTGCAGGTCACTGAGTGTAATGTATCCACAGGCATGAGACAGTGAGTGAAACAGTTCAAAGTAGTTAAACTCACGGAGACACACATAACCAGGTGCAGCCTGGGGAAGTGGCAAAGCAGGATATGGAAATAAAATATCTCCTAATTTCTTAAAAAATGCAATGTACTAATAAGATGGCTTTGCATAAGCATTAAAACATGAGAAGACATGTCCATTATGCAAGTATATAATCATATATTTATTAGTTCAGTTTTCTTTTACTGTCATAGCGAATTGATCCAATATGGAAACCTTTCTGTCACAAGATGGGGCCTTAATTTACCAGTAATAGTTTCAACAAATGAACCAGGGACACATCATAAGTTTGGTTTCTTATGACCAGCACTTAAAAATAAGTATATAACAACACTAAGTAGTAAATTTCTGGAATTACTAATCTGAAAAATGCTTTAATCTATGTCTGCTTTCACTCTGACTGTTTTAATAATTTAATATAATGTTGTGGTTTTGTAATGTGCAATATTTCAAACTGATAGAAACTTGTAAATTGCTATGGTACAAGCAGCCAGCACAGTTAGAAAGGTAGACGTGAAATGAAGGGCAACTTAGATTTATCTTGAATCCCAATTAAGAGACTTTCAGCTTATTTTTAATCACTGTCAATAAAGATACCCCAATGTCACAAAGACGAAAGTTAATTAATTGAGTGCATGTGCTTTATAGCAACAGTGATAATAACATGGTTTTCCTCTTTCTAGTTATATTCAGAATTGTATTATACACTTAAATCCTAAATGGCAAGGTGACATTTACTGAGTATCTGTTGTTTAACGCCTGCAGTTAAGTATAAGCAGGACATGAATGTGCATGGGCATTTCTTTGATGCTATTGCATCCCGCTTTTCCTTCTTGCTGTTTAGAAACAGAAACTCTGGTAACCATAACAGAAAACTAAGACTATGTAAAGATACATAGGACAGGTAGCATACATCCTTCTAAGTTGGGAATTCCTGACTGAAGGCTCAGTGTCTGTTATTCTAAAAGCGCATTAGTTCTGGTTTAAGCACTTGGGCTTCAGGCCAGTTATTTTACATTAAGAAGGTTTGTGGTCTGCACTCTTGTGGGAGGAGAGGCTAGATCTTGCCCTTCTGAGTTGGGAATTTCTGGTTAAAGGCTTATTGTGCCTGCTTATTTGAACTGTTTCTTTCTGAAATTTGTGTGCCTTGTTTGCTGTAGTCCAGAAGTTAGTAGTTTATTGGCCATTTTGAGTTAATTTCTATCTCTTTCATTTCCCTGCTATAAAAAACGCATTTGCGCATTTTTTGTTTTGTGCTTGTATTCAGCTCAGCGAGTGCCTACCAGGTGTCCCGCAGAGTTCTACAGCAGCAGAGAGACAAAAGAGAGAATGTGGAGTGATTAAGTATAATTTTTCTGCATTTTCTTGTCTTTAACTAATTCCACCTAAATCGCCATTTTTTTAGCGTTTCTATGATTTAAAAAGCTTGTTTCTGCTACATATGGTACTTATTTGCTGCCTGCACTTGAACTAAGCCATTTTTGTGTTTAAATAATCTGTTTAACTGTTGTAGGCTACACATTAAAGTGTGATAGCCATTTCTGTGCATTTAAAGTGTTTTTATTGTATCTGCTTTATTTTCTGAAAAGAAAACAAACAAAAAAACAAAAAATATACTTGTTTCCCACCTTTCTAAACTTGTATAGTCCAGATTTCAATTTATTGCTGAATTCAGGGCTGTGTTACAAGTTTCTGTGTTGCCCATACCTTACTTGGATAAAAGGAAGTTTCTCTGTTCACCTGTGAGAGAGGGGAGCTTTGAGCAGCCTATCTGTCCCAGGAGGAGAGGTTTCAGCCCAGACGTTAGTAGTTTATTGGCCATTTTTGGCTAATTTCTATCTCTTTCATTTCCCTGCTATAAAAACTGCATTTGCGTGGTTTTGCGTGCCGGGCAGCACCGGTTAGCTAGGATTAAACTATTTCCGGCTCCACTAAGTCTCCTCTTCAATTTTTCTCTTGGAACTAGACAAACTTTCAATTTAAGCACTCAAACCATTCATTTCACAGCCCAGCACTTGCTCAAAACTCATAGCAAGCACTAATTAACCATAGCACTAGACCCCCCTATACTGTCCAGAAGGACAAGGCTCTCTATTCGTCCCTACCAGCCAATCAGTAAAACAGCTCACATTACCTATTCAGACATGTCCAAAGGGCAGTTTCAGGTGTACTCTCCAGTCCAACAGGTGAATCTGGGCATTTTGAGGCAATGTTACAGCTGCCAGATGTACACAGACAACCCTCTCCTCCGACCACCAAACACTAATATATGAGAAAGATGAATTATACAGCCAAACTGGAGGCAAAGCTCTCTCAACCCAAGACTGGAACAGACAGTCAAGAGGAGAAGGAAAATACTTGCAACACAACACCAGTCTCACATAGACCTACTAAACTAACACCGGCAAATACCACAAATAAATACACAAAAAGATACTCGGAGACTCTAAATAAAAATCTGCAAAAGCAACAGAGACCTCCAAAGCAGACACCCAAGCAACCTCCACACCCCATCACAAACCATGAAACACATACTTCACATAATCAGTGTGCCATGCAATCACAGCCCTTAAGGCAAAATAACATACCCAACACACTAGTAATAGCCGATTCTATAGTCAGGCATACTGATGTCCCACTAACTAGGCTGGACAAGGAGAAGGTTACAGTTAGCTGCCGGTCAGGCACCAGGATCTGCCACATAACACAAGCACTCAGGTCACTCCAGAGCAAGTACCAATACAACTCTGTCATTGTCCATGTTGGTATAAATGATCTGAGACGTACCTCCCTGGACTACATGAAAAGAGACATGGAAGAGGTCTCTGATCACGTAGCCCAAGTCAGTATGTCCCTGACCCTGAGTAGCATCCTGTCCTCACTAAGAATGATGCCACAGTATAAAGAAAAAATGATCAAGTTCAAAAATTGGCTAAATTTCTAGTGTCATTCAAAGGGGATCCAGTATATGTCCACCTGGGATGACATGCTTGGCAAGCCACGTTGCTTCACAAGAGATGACTTGCACCTGTCACCCTTAGGCTTTTGAATACTTGCCAAGGCTTTTTCTGCCCCCATAGTGCCTTTTTTAGGCAAGGCTCAAAAGACAAACCCACCAATGTAAATAGCACAAGTAACCAAAAACTAAGGGTAATGCTACTCAATGCCAGAAGTCTAAACCTCAAAATGCATGCACTCAAGGCACTCCTCAGTATGGAGAACATCGATATCTGTGCAGTAACAGAAACCTGGTTTAAGGCTCCAGAGAGCACCCAAGCAATACCAGGCTATAACTCATACCATACTTTTCGGCCACAGAGCCAAGACTGAAACACAAAAGGCGGAGGTGTATCCATATTTATCAAGGACACCCACACCTCCAGGTTAGTGGTGCAGCACAATGCCTCAGAGATCATCCACATGCAACTAACAACAGGCAAAACTGCAATTCAAATTGTAGCTTGCTACAGATCACCCACCATGACCCAGGACCCCCATTCAGCATTTCAGGAGACACTGGAAAATATGAAGGTCCTACCAAATGCCCTAATATTGGGTGATTTCAATTACCCAAACATTAACTGGGAGAACTATTCAAGCACTAACTCCCTTGCCCAACGCTTCCTAGAATTTATAAACTCGAATGCCTTGGATCAACTGGCCAACACCCCCACCAGAGGTGACAACATATTGGACCTGGTCATCACCAACATGGGCAACCAGTGTTCTACACCAGAGGTCAACACCTCGCTGATTAGATCAGACCATAGACTAATCACTCTGGATATCCACATTCCGTCCCCACACCCAATCAAGGAAACCACCGTGAAAAACTTTTCAAAAGCAAACTTCACGTTACTTAAGACTGAGGTGTAAAGGTTCACAGCCCCCATGCTAAAGGACAATGCTGTCCAAGCTGCTGAATCCCTTACAAAGGCACTCTATGAGCACCTGCAAGAATGCATGGATCATGCTATCCCAAGCAAAACCAAGACTCACTCCTCCAAGAAAAGGAAACCAGTCTAGTGGACCCCTGCCATAAACAAGCTATACAATAGACGGAGGAAACTAGTACAGAAAAAAGTAAAATCCCAAGAAGGAAAGACATCCCTGATCAGTATCAGCAAAAAATAACAATCCCTCATAAAATGATCCAAGGCTAGCTTTGATAGAAAAATTGCCAAGGACTCCAAAGATAACGACAAAGAGTTCTTTAGCTATGTCAAGAACCTTAGTGGAAACTCTCAGATCTGCTCTGAGTTAGTGCAGAATGGCACAAAATACACTGAACCAACTGATATTGTCAACATTCTGGCAGACAGGTTTAGTGCAAACTTCACCCCCCCCCACCCTTAAAGGGCCCATAACAATACCAGAAGAATGTAGAGCCCAGCAATCACTGACACACAGGTTAAAACAGCCCTATCCAAAGCCAAAAACACAGCTTCAATGGGACCGGACGGTGTCCCAGGCTGTGTCTTACACGAACTCCAAAATGAACTAACCCCTCACCTAAACACACTGTTCAAACTCAACCTCTCTACAGGCTACGTACCCATAGAGTGGTGCACAGCAACAGTTGTCCTGCTCCACAAAGGTGCAGCCACAACAGACCCCAGGAACTATCGCCCTATAAGCCTGACTAGCTTGGTCTGCAAGGCTATGGAGTGCATCATCATGGAACTCATTAACAGAGACACTGGGAACCTCCAAACATTGGACCCTACCCAGTTTGGCTTTGTTAAGGGCAGATCATGCCCCCTAAACCTGGTGGACTTCTTTGAGACAGTAACCAAGGCTTTAGATGAGGGAAAGGAGGTCCACACAGCCTACCTAGACCTTGCAAAGGCCTTCAACACCATTCCCCATTCTGGTATTATAGACATTCTCACCAGCCTGAACATAAACCCCTACATCATGAGATGGGTTGCCAATTGGCTCATGGACAGAACCCACAGGGTGAGAGTTGCAGGCTCTAGGACCGACTCTCAACCAGTTACAAGTGGCAACCCTCAAGGCTCAGTCCCAGGACCCCTCCTGTTCAGTATATACTTCTCAGAGGTACAGGCAAGCACAGGAGGACTATGGTTGACCAAGTTCGTAGGCGACTGCAAACTTGGGGTCATAATTAACTCTCCGGCTGATACAGACATCCTCCAGAAGGGTCTCACTGAGACAGATACCTGGTGTCAAAATTATGGCCTCAAGCTAAATGCCAAAATGTGCATAGTCATCCCCTTTGGAAAAAACAAAGTAACTGCAAGCTACCACATACTTGGTAGTCCCCTAAATGCAGAAAATGAAATAAGGGATCTGGGGACCCAAGTAGATAGTAATCTCTCCTTTGATAATCATATTGCCAAGGTGGTTAGAAAATCCTTCTATGCGGCCCACCTAATCACGAAACGTTCACATCTAGAACAAAAGAGGTTATTGTGCCCCTCTACTCATCACTTATCAGAACCATCATAGAGTACAATGCCCCATTTGAGATGTACCTTACAAGATACCTGCAACAGCTGGAAAGACCACAGACGTACCTCACCAAGAGGATTACTGGCCTCAAACAGATGCCCTATACAGCCCGACTGAAGAAACTCCAGCTGTACTCGGTTGCATACCGCCTACTCAGAGGTGATATCTGCCTGACATACAAGACCATGTCCAACCCAGAATTGATGGACATACTCCACCTAAAAAAAAAAAAAAACAAATCCCCAAGAGCCACACGCTCTAGGGATCTAAACCTCACCATAACGATAAATAGGACTTGCTGGGGGGATAGTTTCCTGCCTCAGAGACTCCCCATGCTTTGGAACAGGATTCCAATCTAAATTAGGCAGATCCCCTCACTAACAATTTTCAAGAGAAACCTTGACAATTGGATGAGAAACCGAAAATTTACCCCTGGGATCACTGCAGTGGCTCTGCTGGACAGAGGCAGAGGAAACTAATGGCTCTGCTGGACAGAGGCACAGGGAACTAATCTAAGGGGGTGGCGAAAGCCAACACATTCTGGCCAGGCTTACATATGCCCTCGGGCAGATAGCCTAGTACTTACCTATGAACCTATGAGCTCTGATCAAGTTGCTTCATGTTTTAAAGAGTTTGAGTCCATCAGACTGCTGTGATCATTTATCTGCAATAGTCCTACTCAGCAGAGGAAAGATATGTACATATGTAGAACTCTCCATAGCCTAAGTGAATGGGGAAGGCTGCGGCACACTGCTGCAACAGACAAGCAATAAGGCAGCTGTTTCATTACTTCACCCACTCTCAGCATGTTCAGACAATGGGCATTCACACTTAGTTGGTGTATGTGATTAGTTGGTGTATGTGAAATGTAGTAGAACTCTTGGAGAAAGAGGGACAAGTAAAATAATATAGACTCTTGAATAAAAGGTCATATTAATGAAAACAGAAGAATGTATGCAATGCAGGTGTTACCCTTAGGTGCACATTATCAGCAGACTGTCTTTTTTATTTTTTCCTTTTTTTGTATTCATGTTGAGACTACCTCCACCCTTTTTATCTGAAGTAGCATTTGCTTTTAGTACCTGTACAGATGGATAAGGTGAAATTCTTTGAGTGTCAGTAGTCTGAAAGAAAAAAAAGCCATAACACACAATGTTAATTGCTATTTTCCATAGGAAATCATAAAAATTAATTTCTAAGCATGGCATTGGTACTAATGAGCTGATATTGATAAGCATATGGTACTGATTTCTGCTAGGTCCGTTTTCTGGCATAGTACATTTTTATCTTCATTACTAAACTGCATCACCTACAGATTATTTACATTAAGAAGGTTTGTGGTCTGCACTCTTGTGGAAGGAGAGGCTGGACTCTGCCCTTCTGAGCTGGGAATTTCTGGTTAAAGGCTTATAGTGCCTGCATATTTGAACTGTTTCTTACTGAAATTGGTACACCTTGTTTGCTGTAGCATAGACTAGATCCAGGCCCGCTGAATCTAGCTTTATTTGTATGCTGCTTGTTTGTTTGCTTGTTATTTCCCTGAAATGCTAATTCCACCTAAAACGTGGCTTTTCACCGCTTCTGTGGATCCCTAGTGATATCTGCATTGCTTACTGTACTCATTTCCTTGTTTCACTTGAAAGAAAGTTACTGTTTGTCGTTTTTGCATTTAAGTTACCTGAAACACATTGCATTTAAGTTGCCTGGCACTTGCTCACTAAAGCAATTATATAAGTCAGCACTAAAATATTAAAAGCACTACACCCTCACAAACTCTCCTTGAGTACCTCGTTCCCCATTGGACCTTTTTTTTCAATTATAAAGGAATTCCCAATACTATTCTAGCATGTCCAAAGGTCAGTTGTCAATCTCCTCTCCAGTCCAGCTGGTGAATCTGGGAATCTTGAGGCAATGTTACAACTGCCTCATGTACACAGACAACCCTCTCCTCCTCCCAACAAATTCCAATACATGTGAGAGATGCAACCATATAGCCATACTGGAGGCTAAGCTCTCTCAACTCAGTACTGGCAAAACCAGTCAGGAGGAGAAGGAAACCACACTCACTACAATTCCAGTCTCACACAGACCTACCACGACAGCAAACCAAACACATAAACACACAAAAACATACTCGGAGGCTCTAAATAAAAATCTGCCTAAGCAGCAGAGACCTCCAAAGCAGACACCCAAGCAACCGCTACCCCAAAAGAAAACACGTGCAACACATAGCTCACAAAGCCAGTGTGCCGAACAGTCACAGCCCTTAAGGCTAAACAACACACCTGATACACTTGTAATAGGTGACTCTATCGTCAGGCACACTGACGTCCCACTCACCAGACTGAATAAGGAGAAGGTCATGGTGAGCTGCCTGTCGGGCGCTAGGATCCGCCACATAACACAAGCACTCAGGTCACTCCAAGGCAAGTACAAATATGACTCAGTCATTGTCCATGCTGGTGTGAATGACCTGAGACATACCTCCCTGGACTACATGAAAAGAGACATAGAGGAGCTCTCTGAGCATGTAGCCCAGGCCGGTATGACCCTGACCTTGAGTAGCATTTTACCCTCACCAAGAATGATGCCACAATATGAAGACAAGATGATCAATTTCAACAATTGGCTTAAGTATTGGTGTCATTCAAAGGGATCCAATGCCTGTCAGCCTGGGATGACATGCTCGACAAGCCACGATGCTTCACTAGGGACGGCTTGCACCTGTCACCCCTGGGCTTTCAGATATTGGCAAAGGCTCTTGCTACCCCCATAGTGCCTTTTTTAGGCAAGGCTCAAAAGACAAACCCACCTCCATAGGTATCACAAGGGATAAGAAACTAAGAGTAATGCTACTCGATGCCAGAAGTCTAAACCTCAAGATGCACGCACTCGAAACTCTCCTTAGCATGGAGAACATCGATATCTGTGCAGTAACAGAAACCTGGTTCAAGGCTCCTGAGAGCACCCCAGCACTACCAGGTTATACCTCATACCATGCTTTTGGCCCCAAAACTTGGACCGAACCACAAAAGGAGGGGGAGTATCAATATTCGTCAAAGATACCCACACCTCCAGGTTGGTGGCACAGCACAAAGCATCAGAGGCTATCCATGTGCAACTAACAGTGGGTAAAACTGCCTTCCAGTTTATAGCCTGCTACAGACCACCCTCCCAAACCCAGGAACCCCACTCGGCCTTCCTGAGAACACTGGAAAATATGAAGGTCTCTCCAAACACCATTATATTGGGTGACTTCAATTACCCAAACATAGACTGGGAGGATTACTCTAGCTCCAACACCCTAGCCCAAAGGTTCCTAGAATTTATAAACTCAAATGCTATGGAACAACTTGTTACCACTCCCACAAGAGGGGAAAACATACTGGACCTGATCATCACCAACATGGGGACTCTATGCTCCAGACCAGAAGTGTATCCCTCACTGGTAAGATCAGACCATAGACTAATCTCACTGGATATTCACATCCCGACTCCACCCCCTGCCCTGAAAACCACAGTGAAAAACTTCTCTAAAGCAAATTTCGCACTCCTCAAAACTGAGGTGCAATCCTTCAAAGCCCCTAGGCCTGTGGAAAATATGGCCCAGACTGCAGAATCCTTTATAAACGCATTCTATGAACACCTTCAGGAATGCATGGATCATGCAATCCCAAATAAAACCAAGACCCAATCCTCCAAAGGCAGACATCCTGTCTGGTGGACCCCAGCCATAAACAAACTATACAATAGAAGGAGGAAGCTACTACATGATAGAGCAAAATCCCAAAAAGGGAAGGCATCTCTGATCAGTATTAGCAAAAAACTACAGGCACTCATAAAATTGTCTAAGGCCAGCTTCGAAAGAAAAATTGCACAGGACACTAAGGATAATCACAATCCCAGATATGCTCAGAATTAGTCCAAAATGACAAAAAATATAGCGAACCCACAGACATTGCCAACATCCTAGCTGACAGGTTCAGCGCAAACTCCCCCCCCCCTCCCCACCAAAAGGGCAAATATTTATCCCAGCAGAGTGCTGCCCCCCTGACATCTCAGATGCTCAGGTAAGAGCTGCCCTCTCCAAAGCAAAAAACACAGCATCAATGGGACCAGACGGTGTCCCGGGCTGCGTCCTACATGAACTCCAAGAAGAGCTAAACCCACACATAAAACTACTGTTCAATCTCAGCCTTACTACAGGATATGTACCCAAAGAGTGGCATACAGCAACAGTGGTCCCTCTCCACAAAGGTGATGCCTCAACGGATCCTGGAAACTATCGCCCCATAAGCCTGACTAGCTTGGTCTGCAAAGCTATGGAAAGGATCATCATGAACCTCATAAATAAAGATATTGGGGACCTACAGACACTGGATCCTACCCAGTTCGGCTTTGTTAAGGGCAGATCCTGCCTCTTAAACCTGGTTGATTTCTTTGAAACAGTCACCAAGGCCATGGACGTGGGGAAGGTGGTCCACACAGCCTACTTGGACCTCGCAAAAGCCTTCGATACAATACCCCACTCGGGCATTATAGACAAGCTCACCAGCTTAAATATAAACCCCTGTGTTACTAGATGGGTTGCAAACTGGCTCAAGGACAGAACCCACATGGTTAGAATTGCTGGAGCCATGTCAGACTCCAAACCAGTTACAAGTGGCATCCCACAAGGCTCAGTCCTGGGACCTCTCTTGTTCGGTATATATTTCTCGGAGGTACAGGCCAACACGGAAGGACTGTGGCTGACTAAGTTCACAGATGACTGCAAACTGGGCGCCATAATTGACTCTCCAGCCGACACAAGCATCCACCAAAAGGGCCACATAGAAACAGACAACTGGTGCCAGAGCCATGGCCTCAAGCTAAACGCCAAAAAGTGTATAGTCATCCCCTTTGGCAAAAACAAAGTGCCCACAAATTACCACATAGGTGGTAATCCATTAAGTACAGAAGAAGTAATTAGGGACCTGGGGACCCAAGTTGATAGCAATCTCTCATTTGACAACCACATGGCCAAAGTGGTTAGAAAAACATTTTATATAGCCCACCTAATCATGAAGGGATTCACATCTAGATCAGGGGAGGTCATCGTGCCTCTTTACTCATTCCTCATCAGTCCCATAATTGAGTACAATGCCCCTTTCAGGATGTACCTTACCAGACACCTGCAGCAACTGGAAAGACCCCAAAAGTACCTCACCAAGAGGATCATAGGGCTCAAACAGATGTCATATGCTGCCCAGTTAAAGAAACCACAGCTCTACTCAGTGGCATACCGCCTGCTCAGAGGCGATCTGTACCTGACGTATAAAGCCATGTCCAACCCGGAATTAATGGACATGCTGCACCTCAGAAAATCCAAATCCCATCGAGAGACTTGAACCTCAGCACTGAAATAAATTGGACATGCTGGAGGGACAGATTCATAACCCAGAGGCTCCCTTCACTCTGGAATAAAATCCAAGTCCAGGTTAGGCAGAGTCCCTCATTGACTCTCTTCAAGAGGATTCTTGATGAGTGGATGGGAGATCGTAGGTTTACCCCGGGTATCACTTCTGTGTCACTGTTAGACGGAGGCACAGTATACTAACCTTGAAAAAGGGCATAGCAAAATTAATTTAAAATGGGTGGCAAAAGCCAAACACACTCTGGCTAGGCTTGTAAATGCTCTAGGACAGATAGCCTAGTATGAACCTATGAACCTATGAACCTATGAATGGTTTTATGGTTTTATGACTTCCTGTAGATCTGAGTAAACCTCTATCTGTGTGGTGCTAAAATCCTGTCAGTTTCTAGTGTTGATAATAGCATGGGAAACAGAGTCAGATGACCAGATGTGTGTGATGTCATTCTGTAAGCCAAAAATAATATTTAGATATTAGTAGGATTTTGCTTTGAGCATTCTGTATTCTGTCTTTGATCTGACAACAAGGACCACTCACCCATATCATCTTGTCTTGTGGTATTAAATAACTTAGCTAGGGAACAGTAATTCGTTTGATCAATTAGGAATAGATAGGGAGATTAGCTAAATACTGTTTTTCTATAACTGTGTGAAACTTTCCATTGGTGTTATTTTTAATACTTCCTATGGCTGAAACTCTGGTGTTTACTGTGAATAGATATTTAGTATTTTCATTTTCTTTTACTGTTTATTATTAAATGTATTTAAACTTTTCATTGTGGCTGGTCCTTTTTAGAAAATATTTAAGTTTTGAGAGTATTTGCACATATTTATTGGGTGATAACTCTGGCCGCTCCAGAAAGCCTTGCTGTTTGGTTGGTCAACATTAATTTGTATTAATATTAATTTCACTCAGTATAATTGGGTACCATCACAAGAGCTTTTGGCAGCTGGCTTTGTAGTAACTGGTGGCAGTGATAACTACCTTATAGTCTGGTTAGAAGGAAGGATAGCTAGTAAACCAAGTGTGTGTTTGTGTGTGTGTGTGTGTGTGTGTGTGTGTGTGTGTGTGTGTGTGTGTGTGTGTGTGTGTGTGTGTGTGTGTGTGTGTGTGTGTGCAAATCAAATTTCAAAGTATGTGTGTGTGTCAACAACTTGGAGATGGGACATGAAGCACTGGTTTCAAAGAGAGAGGACTTGGCCTGGGGACTCGGCTGAGCACTTAACTCTGAAGCTGTGCCAGTGGGGATTATTATTGGGGACCTTTTGGGAGACAGAGAATTCCAGGCCCCAGGCTGACTGTGTTCCCTCTGTGCTCTTAACTGAAATTGTGTTTGATACAGCCAGGTCTGCTTCTGGAAATACTAAGTGTATCCATTTGTATTCCAAGTGAATGTCTCTCTCCAGTGTCAGTGGTGAGAATTCAGGCTCCTTGATTACTGGTCCAGAGTGGGGATGTCACACTTACAGTAAAAATATCATAGAGAGTTTTTTTAACAGCATCCAAGGTTTCACCTAATGTCATGCAATAGTTTGTAAGCCACTTTATTTTTGAAGTATTAAGTACATATAGAAATATTGCTTATTTTCATAATTACTAACAAACAACTAGCAATATTTCCATAAACTAGCATTTTCAGTAAATTGACTTATCTCCAACACTGGTGTTTCACACCATATACCTTAAAAAATTTGGGTCTCTCAATTATGAAAATATGAATATTAAGTGGCAAATAAAATTAATTTCTCCACTGCAGGACATCATAGACTAACAATCTTAGTGTTATTTTGTTAATAACGCCTCATCTTTTCTAATACTGAATATTATTAGCTTTTAAGTCACTTAGAAAAGAAACCAGAACCCAAAAAGTTCTGGATGCCATAAGGACGTATGGGTATGAACTGGAAGTATACAATAAAGGCATTATAGGCTTGAGTGAAGATTACAGAATGTGGAATTATAAGGTAGATGCACATGTTTTTTATTGTTTACTAATGCTCCCAAGATTCTCTGTGCAGTGCAGCTCAGCTAACATTTTTTGAAAGGGGTTGATTGTGCTTCTCCTTTGTCTTTTACTTATGTCACCTCATTTCTATGTAAGGTAGTGCAGCATCAAGTGACAAAGCAGAATAGAGTACTGAACAATGTTACTTTTGTCCGCTCATAGCAATAGTGATCTTGTCGAATCAGGATTCAGTCAAACACTCCCAACCCCAAGTCAGCAAATAATTTAAATCCCTTTTCCACATTCCCCAGCCTAGGGAAATTAATAGAAAAAGTACTATACAACCAAATAGCTTATTACCCCAATAATACAAATTTATGTCACAAAACCAACATGACTTACGGAAAAGCACAGTGACTGCTCTATACACCTTTCCAGATGATGTGTTGGCAAAACAGGAATAAAGGACTCCTAACAACAGCCATCTTCATTCATCTATCCAAAGATTGTGAAACAGTCCTCACATACATTTTTTGACAGACTACTTATAAACATCATAAACCCTCAAGTTTCCCTCTTTGGTTTAAAGACTTCATCAACAGCCAACACCTTTTTGGTGACGTAACCTTAGCAACAGCTCCCATTGTCAAAGGAGTTTCTTAAGGGTCAAGTTTTGCTAATGCCATACTATTTTCCCTATTCATTGATAAACTGCTATTTGACTGCTATCCACTGCCTTTCAAGTCATCCCCAACGACATAACATCCTTGATCTCCATCAAAAGCTTCAGATGGGAATTTAAAAAGCAAACATCACCGCAAAGAAACATGATGCAAGTGCTACATGAAAGTTGCACTCATATAAGCATTGCACCCTATAGCTTAAGCGTTGCACCCTATAGCTTAAACATTGCACTCTATAGCTTAAACATCGCAACCTATAGCTCCATGACCACTATCACTCTTCTGCTCATCCTCCACATCCTCTTGCAAAACAAACAATCCTTTCCCTCCTACTTCTGTGCTTCCTTAACTACTTCCTACCTTCCTGCAAACCTCTGTATTTGCTTACGCCCAGCAACAATGTCCTCATCTCCTTCACTTCCACCTCTTTATCCCCTAACCTGTATATACAATACATTTTGCACAGTAATGTGACTTTATCAACTCAGTATAAAAATCCTTCCTTTAGCATATGCCTGCATATTCAATTTATTACCACCTTAATTATTACCAATCTATTTCTTCATTGTTTGTTTACATACTTGAAATATCCATATATCAGTTTACTACATTATTCTTATATTGCTTTATTCTTCCTTTAATTACTATGCTAACTTCATTGGATGCCTGTAATCTATTCCCTTAGCTGAGCCTGAAAATGGTCTAAATGGATCAGTAGTCTAACTGATTAATAAATAAATATATGACATCATTTTATTGTTCTTTTGAGAGAAAAGGTAAGAGAGAGAGGATGGGCATATATGAATTTTATGTGCGAAACTAATGGTCTAAAGTTTAAATGGAAGGAGATAAATTACGAGAGACAAGGGGGTAGCAAGCTTTCCTTCTAGAAAAGATAGCTGGTCTGTGGAATATTTCTGGGAGATTTTTGAAAGATATGATTCTGTAGTCACATTCAAAACTAGGTCGGGTTAAGTTGAAGATAACGGTAAGAGGTGGTTACAGTGAAGCTGTGGATAGACTATTTGCAAGTATAAATATCTCAAATCACTTTGTTGTTTCAGTAGTGTATTAATGTTAAAACATTTTATATTTGTAAAACAACTACTCCCTACAGACAAATTTTATTTTATTGTATTTTTGTTCTGTATTTTATTTCATTTGTTAATCAGGTGGCAGACTGGTCCAAGGACATTTTTTCAGCCGTGACCCAGGCCAGAAGGCACAAAACACACTGAACAAGTATGGTACCAACACAGATTACAAAGAATTATAAGAAGGACAGCTTTAAAAACATATTACACAGAGCCATGAATTAATAAAATGAGACTTACAAAGTGAAACATGACAAAAATTAACACATCACTTAAATAATGAGGAAATTGATTCAACCTAGCAGTGGTTACAGAGTGAAGACAAATATTCCTTGAACTTTAAGGAACCTTGGAGCCTCATACTTTCTGTAACACTTACATGTGTAAGCATTAATTATATGGTCTGAAAACAGTGCTCAAAATGCAAAGTAGTTAATCTGGCTTCTGATACTGTCAGGCAAATTATTCCAGCTAGTCAGGGCAATGTTATTAAAGATTGTTTCTCAGTAACTGAGCGGAAGTTTCTCATGATGGTTAAAGCTCTTTGATCAGAAGATGAAAGGGAGTACTTGTAGTTGTCCACCTTAAGGTTCTGGGCAAGAAAAAGATGATAATTTACCCTCAGGATCTTGTACACGAGGGAAGGAAGCATTAGTGTATCTATAGCAATTGTATATAGCCATCTGCCCTTGCTCATTGAAATGCAGTAATACTACAATGAGTCAGATGAAAAACTGAGGGCTACTAGATGAAAGGTTGATACTGATGCTTTGTAAGCCTCTATAATAAGGTGATTGGAAACTTGAAATGCTTCAGCACAATGTCAACATGTAATTTAATAATGGGTATAAATGCATTTAAATTAATTCATATGGTTAATATTAATTTTTGTGAATATGTTATTTAGAGAAAGATGATATTCACCATCTTCATAGAAGAACTCTAAACTATAGTTTTGTTTTTGCTATTTTTAAGTAATAAGTTGTTTACAAGAAATCAGTCCACAACTGCTAAATCCAAATTGTAATCTTTTTTTGGTTACTTGCAGTATTGGGACCAGATTTCAAAACTATCACATCATTAGGGAAGAGTATTAGGTGAGAACCAGATGGATCTGAGGATGTCATTAGGTAGCAAGAAAAATATATCGGGCCTAAAACCAGCACATGAGGGATTCTGCCCTAAAAGATTGTATAGAAAAGATAGAAAAAGACATACATCACAGAAATCACCTAAAAGTTTCTGTCTTTAGTACCACTGAAACTATGTGACAAGGCAATCACAAAGTTATATTGATAGTTTCAAATACTATAATTACGTCAATAAAGAGAGCCTGTGTTATGTTACCACAATCAGTATTAGTACAGATGTGATCAGTAGTAGAAAAAAATAAAAACAAAACACTTAAACCAATGAAACTGAAGTCATTTGTAATATAAACAAATTACCAAAAAAACAGATAAACAAACAAGCAAACAGACAGACAGAAAAACAAAATAGGTAATCTGGTAAATAGCTGTATGATATATGCACTATAAAACCCATGGAATCGTGGGTCTGTAGTTTCAGGTAGCTTCAGAATGGACCAATTTGTTGTATCATAAAAGTATGCTTAAAATACACAGGTGATATAAGTGTAAATAAGTGTAGATAAGAGAGAGAGATTTAATATATAAGCTACTGGCCAGGCTATAACTAGAGCTACTGACCTTAAAACAAGGGTCAGAGGAAGATGCGTATTGAATTACCCTCCATCTGGGGGAACACATCTACAGTAGTTTAAGTACTTACCTAGACTGTAAGCTTCTAAAATAAAAAAAAGTGAAGGATTGAGGAATATATTACTCATTGGAGAGATTACAGGTTTTCAAGGTAAAATTTTGAAGGGGTCAGTATAGCAAGATAGTTCATAAAGTCATTAGCTGAGCATCTACATCAGATGAAACTCAGCCATACATTAAATCATAGATGACTCCCTTAATAAGTCTTCCAAAATATTTATGTATGCCTCATTAATAGAAAAAGTTATTTTACTGTATCACACCAACATTTACACATTGAACCCTCTTCTATAGGTCTGTCTCAGTTCTGTCTCACATGGTTTCTTTGTTATCTATCTGAAAGGCAAAAATCAGCCAATGGCAATAGAATCTCTCATATTCTCTCTCTCAGGTACCATTGGAATCCCTCAGGGCTCTGTTCTAGGTCTCCTCCTCTCTCTCAGTTACCATTGGTATCCTTCAGGGCTCTGTTCTAGGTCTCCTCCTCTCTCTCAGTTACCATTGGTACCCTCAGGGCTCTATTCTAGGACCCCTTCACTTTAATATTTTTATAAACAAGCTTTACACTGCCATAAACCAAGCAAATATATTACAATATGCAGATGATTTGAATTTAATGTGTGCAGCCTCCACAATATCCAGACTCCATGAAATAACTCAAGTTTCTCTCTCTCGCTTTTATTTAAACCTGACTAAAAAATTCAAACTTGCTCCTTAATTCCAATAAAACAAAATCGATGCTCTTTACTCCAAAACATTAACTCAATCAAAACAATATTTCTTGGTTACATCTCCAAATAATACTAAAATTAAGGTAGTACCACAGACTAAATTACTGGGCATTGTAATATATAATCTTTAATATGATCAACATATTTTTCAATTAATTAATAAGACCCACCACAAACTTGGCTGTCTTTACAGGACAAAACCATACCTTAACACACCCAGCAAGAAAAACCTGAGCCTTATCCTATTTGCTTCCAACTCTCTTATATGCCTCACCCATCCTTACAAATGTAAGCTTTACATGAAATCCAAACTAGCCTCCTCTTGCAACAAAGTAGTTAAATTTGCTACCAGCACTGTACACCATGCTCACCACTACTAAGCCTTAAACCAGTTTAACCGTCTAGAGCTTGGCAACTACCTAGCATACTCTCAGCTAGTTATGGCATGTAAACTGATATATTATCCTGAAAAATGCCCTGCATTAGAAAATGTACAATTGCCCTGCACCCCCACAAGGGATGTATGTTCTGGTGATAAATTTCTACTAAGCACTAGTAGAACAAATAATTCATCAGATGATTTATTATACTTCTGTTACATCTCCAGACTCTGGAACACCATCCCTATACAAGTAAAATGGCCAATAAATTTGCAAACTATAAAATCCAGCTCAAACAATACCTTACCCAGACCTGGTCATGCTCATGTTCATCACCAGGTTGAGACCTCTAGTGAAAACATACATTGTTTTGCCCTCCTGTACTTGAATTAATACGGTCCACTTTATCCCCCTCTGTAACAACACTTTCCACTTTTCTCTTTCTACTATACTCTGTCCACCACTCTACCCCTCTTATGTATTTCCTGTGTACATAAGTTAGAAACTTTCCAGCTACACTAGTCTGGAACAAGCAGCCCGGATAGAACTAATCCTATACTCTACTCTCCCACTCAAATGTTATTACCACTGTCCTCCTGTACAGTACTAGTGTCTCCTGTACTACATAACTTTATAACTTTATTATATTTGTTGACAAACATATGCAATACTACAATCTCTCCTCCTACATAATTGTATAACTTACTTCATTATAGCACTTGAACTATTTACAAACCTTTCTGTACTGAAATATAAGAACATTAAACTTCTTTACAATAATGTTTTTCCTTCTACAGTATAAATCCATAAACTTCCTGCAAGATTTTAGAGCTACCAGAACTTTACAGACTTATATATATATATATATATATATATATATATATATATATATATATATATATATATATATAATTACTTTTTTTGAAAAATGAACTGTTTTTCTGAGAACCATCTGAAATTCACTTGTTAATATAAATTTACTGTGATGGAGCTGTTCTGTCTGGGCCTCCGCTGAAAATGGTGCTCTACTCAGTTGGCTTTCCCATTCAAAGACAATAAATAAAATAAATATAATAAATAATTGTTTTTCCAAAAATAGATAATCTTGTCCACTTTTCTAACACTTCTGCCCTCCCTGTCATAGAAACCATGGGTTTACTACAGCTTCCTAATAGCACCTTGCAACAAGTTAGTTAAGAGTTTTATCACAGCATGTTCCAATGTGACTGAGGTCTATCGTATATATTATGCTTGCTTCTGATTTAACATAAGCTGCCATGTCTTATCCTGGTGACAGTTCTGTTGTCATAAAATACGTGATATTTCCTATCCTGATAGTTGGTAGGCTAGTTTTCTTCTTTGCAATGGTTGCTATATCAGGTACTTTGAGCAAACTTCAGATTTCTAATGTAGCCCTACTTATTATTTACTGGCATTTAACAGGGAAGTGTGACAAGCTTATGTGAGGCTTAAGAAGAGCCATTCCTAAACAGGAAATCCCAAGTTGTGAAAGTAAGGGGGAAACAGGGCCTGAGTTGACTTTGATAGCACCTGCACAACAAAGACAATATAATGTGATGTACCAAAGGCACTTTTTAGTAATTATACTTTAAGGCTGGGTAGTGAATGGAGAAGGAACATTGTAATTGTTCCATGATTCACTAGGTCAAATTTTAAGGAATGGTCTATTATATATTAGCATAATTTGAAATTATATAGTAAGCAGCATAATCAGTCAATATTGCGTTGTCTAATAAAAAGCAACAATGGTGTGAGTAAGAAATATGATTTCTGATTGGCAAGTTCAACTCTAAAACCAGCTACAACTTTCAATAGAAGAATATCAGAACCGTGTTCATTAACTGATCAAGAAACAAAAGTTCAAAGAGAGAGACAAATTCATACCCACACTGTATGATGAAATAGTTCAACCATTGGTAGATTGCACTACAACAGCCCAACAAGGTCAAAGGTCAATGCTGCCAACAATCTTTGCATGTTCATCAATTTAATAGATCAGGTGAGATACTTTCATAAATGTTTGAGCAAATATTGTGCATAGGATCAGTTACAAGTGACCTCAAAAGAGTGCAGTGTAGAAAGATTAAGAAAAATAAAAGAAGTCCTTAAAAGGAAGCTACAAGCCCCAATCACAACAAGGGGATTGGGGTTGTAAAATTTCTTCAATAGCTTGGTTAAGAGTTGTTGTGGCTATATTCAACTTCTCTCTAATGAGAGGAAAATAATAAAGGCTTCTGAAAGAGCAACAGTGGTGAAGGGTGCATTTAGCTACTTGAGATGATAAGGGTTGACTGTGATAGGGTGGGGTGAACCTGGACGAATTACAAAGAGAGAAAAGATATCCTTCATTTTCAGGTAAAGCTAATCTTTATATGTCGACTTACAGCCTCTACACTCATCTTTCACCCAGTTTGGTTAATCAAGATTCATGTTCAAGAATTTTTTCCATCTGCCTGCAATATGTTCAGTTATGGCCGATCTACTATAAGGGCTTTGATCTTTCTAACGCACATCTACAGCTGTCAAAGATGAATAGCAACCAGAGCAGTATAATGACCCAGATGAAATACTCTCAGTTTTTCTACTTCAAATAAGATGTAGTTGTAAACTTCTGAATCTCCCTTTATCTCATAGGAGTCAGAAAATAAATCCTGATATCAGTGTGAGTCCATATGGTAATGATAGTCACAGATATGCAGGGGTCATATTGTTAAACAGACCCAGTAATCTGAAAATGACCCTGGAACATCAAATCCTAAAAACTACTCACTGGGACAACTAGGAAGCACTGTTGCAGAGGCAACAGACTTCACAGCTGCCAGTAATCACACTTTTAAAAGAGATGTCAGCTCATGACCTTTATTATGGAAGCTCTAAAATATGAATGCCTATACAAGATGGGCTTTCATTTAAAGGAAGTCTGTTAACAGTTTTACAAAAGTGTTGGTCTTGTGGTCATAATTTAAAAAAAAAAAAAAACAGCTATCTTTCTGAGGTTAGTGCAGAGAGCAAGGAGGACAGTAAGAAGCTATCTCTTATAATTCACTGTTAGTGCATGAGTAACTGATTTAGTTGCTTGAAAAAGCATTCTTTAGTAGCAAAAAAAGCCAAAACCAAAAGGCAAAAATGTCATTCAGTTTGAAAGATATTGTTTAGATGCCTGATTATAAGATCAGCACCCACATCTCAACCATTTCAGTTAAAGAAAATCTGCATTTACGATTTTCTGCACCAGTCTCTAACAGATTCACTCGCACGAGGTCTTCATTAAGTTGTTGTTTCTTTCGGCTTTTCCTGGTTAGGGGTCATCACAGCAGAACTCCGGTCCGCTAATGACTGGCAGTTGATTTTTACGTGCTGAGTTGCCAGCCCTAACGCACAACCTTCAATGAAGGTATGCCCATTCACGCATGTCTCCACGCAGAAGACGCTCTAACTGAGAGTCGAACCAGACAGCGTCTTACTGTGAGGCGACAGCGCTACCATAGCACCACCAAGTAACTTGAGCTTTCTAAATGGTAACCGTTCAAAATTAAATGACTGCTTCAGCCAGTCCTGAAATATGGAGACTGAATGACCAAAAAAACAGACCTGTAAATATTAAGTGAGATGAAGCCGTTTCTCAGAATAATCCCTTTTCTCTGATGTATGGCAATCTGGGAGCTGGTATATATACGTTTGGGGATATAGGGTACAGGTGGTTTGCCCCCTGAAAAAAACAAGATTAAAGGAGAATAGCGGTTTGACATTTCCTGCATTTTCAGACTTATTTTGGTGTCTCCACTCTGTGTTACAGTCCAGCATTTTAACAGGCAACCTTTGAAACACTTCAAAAAATGGTTACGGGGATTAACAGCTAATAGTCTAGATGCAGCCTATCAGATTTTGTGCTGCAAATCAGATGTAGGTATAATGCTCTTCTAATTCCTTTCTCAGCTTGTGAGGGTCAGAAAACAATCCCTGGCAGCAGTACAGTTAGATACAATGCTGGCGGCTACAAATATCTAAGGAAAACAAAGCCTTTAGTTTGGAAATGACCTTGGACTCTTTGCTCTTGAAAACATTTCCTTATCTGAAAGATTTTCATTCTTTTAACACAATCCCTATTTTGACACATATAAGTAACACATGATAACTGTTACTCACCTTGCTTGGCATTTAATTCCTCTCCATGCCGAAAATAAAGTACAAAGCAAATCAATGGAGGAAGCAAACAATGCATTAAAGTATGTCAACCCTTGTTTTTTATGTCAATCTAATAAAACAAATTCATACTGCTGTAACAATCCTGCAAGTCATACAAAGGGAAGATATTCACATCAAACTTCTAAAGGTGACCAGTATGAAGAACAGCACAGAGACTTTGAACCTGAAAGCCATAAAAATTAATGTACTGAACTGTACTGAGGGCCATGGTAGCATTCCTGATAAGACCGGAGACCAAACTTGGAGAACCTGAAGCTGCAAATGTAAAGCTACCTTCAGGTGGGAGAGTACAAAGTGACTCAGATATACTTCATTTTGAGTTTAGTCCACTCATGAAGACCAAACTAACAAATGCGCTATTATTGTTTGATGTAAAAGGAAATTCAGTGCCAACACAAAGTCTAAAAAAAGTTCAACAAAGGAAACTGCCAATATATCAAAAGATAAACTCTTTGGAACAAAAATGGAGAAAAAAAGAAGCTCTTCTGCTACAGGTGGTGCCTCAGGAAAAAAATATGATTTTTTCTTTCAGAACCTTATGACAACATTGAAGATAGCTTTTTGAGGTATGAGGTCAGTATCTGTCATAAAATTCACATCATATTAGGGAAGACTTTGGCAAGAAAGAGGAAGCTAAGGCCATCATTCTAAACTAAATGGAAGGTAGGCTGAACAACCCGGCAGTACCGTAGTGAGGGTGAGGAGAGGGGGGCACCTATCCCAGATGCAAGGTATTAGGAGCTGCAATTATGCAGCTCTTGCAGTATTCTTTCTGTACTAGTTACTGTATGCTGGTACATAAAGAGGGTTCAGTGCAGTAAGCTGTAGCTGTAGTGCAATTTAAAAAACAAATGTTGTTCTTTGGGCTTGGAAAGGCAGGGTAAGACAGCAGACATTTTTTTTATCACTCTGTGTTTTGGTTGGCTTGGAAAGCCAATCTGTTGGAGCATATCTGGATTTTTTTATTGCTCTTCCACTGAAAAGATGAAAAGCCAGAGATAATAGGGGGCATGTGTGTTCTTGTTGGCTTCATTTTTTTGCACTTCCAATGAAGAGCTGGGCAGGGAGGCAGCATTTATTTTGCTTTATAATATTGGACTACTGTTCTATAGAGCAGTAGAATGGAGCATGGCTGGTATTTTGCTTTAGAATGCTGTACAGGGTGTACCTTTTTTGTTTTTTGGTTTTTTTTGCTATTCAAATGAAGAGCTGGGAAAAAAAGGTGACAGTTCAAAGAACAACCCGAGGTGCTATAAAAGCCATCTAGACCTCTGCTGCCTGGTAACCCAAAAATAAAAATATACACCAAGAAAGTCCCGCACTGTAAAATAAATAAAGGACATGCTATATCAGTATTAGGTTCATAGGTTCATAGGTCAGTACTAGGCTATCTGCCCGAAGGCATTTATAAGCCTAACCAGAATGTGTTGGCTTTCGCCCTGTGCCTCTGTCCAGCAGATCCACTGAAGTGATCCCCGGGATAAACTTTCTGTTTCCCATCCACTCTTCAAGGTTTCTTTTGAAGAATGTTAGCGAGGAGCTCTGCCTAATGTAGATTGGAATCTTGTTCCAAAGCATGGGAAGTCTCTAGGACAGGAATCTATCCCTCCAGCACGTCTATTTATTGTTGTGATGAGGTTTAGATACCTAGAGTGTGGCTCGAGAGGATAAGGTTTTCTTTAGGTGGAGCATGTCCATCAATTCTGGGTTGGACATGGCCTTGTATGTCAGGCAGAGATCACCTCTGAGTAGGCGGTATACAACCGAGTACAGCTGGAGTTTCTTTAGTCGAGCTGCGTAGGGCATCTGTTTAAGGCCAGCGATCCTCTTGGTGAGGTACTTCTGTGGTCTTTCCAGCTGTTGTAGGTGTCTTCTAAGGTACATCCCAAATGGGGCATTGTATTCTATGATGGGTCTGATGAGTGATGAGTAGAGGGACACAATGACCACTTTTGATCTGGATGCGAACACTTTTGTGATTAGGTGGGCCACGTAGAAGGATTTTCTAACCACTTGGCAATGTGGTTATCAAAGGTGAGATTACTATCTACTTGGGTCCCCAGATCCCTTATTATGTCTTCCATATTTAGGGGACTTCCACCTATGTTGTAGTTTGTGGGTACTTTATTTTTTCCAAAGGGGATGACTATGCACTTTTTTGGCATTTAGTTTGAGGCCATGATTTTGACACCAGGTATCTGTCTCAGTGAGACACTTTTGGAGGATGTCTGTGGCAGCCGGAGAGTCAGTTATATCCCCTAGTTTGCAGCTGTTTGTGAACTTGGTCAGCCATAGTCCTCCTGTGCTTGCCTGTACCACTGAGAAGTATATGCCGAACAGGAGGGGTCCCAGGACTGTGCCCTTGGGAACGCCACTTGTAACCGGTTTAGAGTCAGACCTAGCTCCCGCAACTCTCACCATGCGGGTTCTGTCCGTGAGCCAGTTAGCAACCCATCTTGTGATGTAGGGGTTTATGTTCAGGCTGGTGAGCTTGTCTATAATACCAGAATGGGGAATGGTGTTGAAGGCCTTTGCGAGGTCTAGGTAGGCTGTGTGTACCACCTTTCCCTCGTCTATAGCCTTGGTAACTGCCTCAAATAAGTCCACCAGGTTTAGGAGGCCTTATCTGCCCTTAACAAAGCCAAACTGGTTAGGGTCCAGTGTTTGGAGGTTCGCAATGTCTCTGTTAATGAGTTCCATGATGATGCGCTCCATAGCCTTGCAGACCAAGCTAGTCAGGCTTATAGGTTGATAGTTCCCGGGGTCTGTTGTGGCTCCACATTTGTAGAATAGAATAACCATTGATGTGCACCACTCTATGGGTATGTAGCCTGTGGAGAGGCTGAGTTTGAACAGTGTGCTTAGGTGAGGGGTTAGTTCATCTTTGAGCACATGTAGGACGCAGCCTGGGGCACCGTCGGTCCCATTGATGCTGTGTTTTTGGCTTTGGAGAGGGCTGTTTTAACCTGAGTGTCTGTGATTTCAGGGACTCTGCATTCTTCAGGTATGGCTATGGGCCCTTTTGGGGGTGAGAGAGGGGGGAAGTTTGCACTGAACCTGTCTGCCAGGATGTTGGTGATATCGGTTGGTTCAGTGTATTTTGTACCATTCTGCACTAACTCCGAGCAGATCTGAGCATTGCCACTTAGATTCTTGACATAGCTAAAGAATGCCTTGTGATTATCTTTGGAGTCCTTGGCAATTTTTCTTTCGAAGCTCGCCTTGGATGATTTTATGAGGGATCATAGTTTCTTGCTGATACTGATCAGGGATGTCTTCCCTTCTTAGGATTTTTCTCTTTTCTATACTAGTTTCCTCCTTCTATTGTATAGCTTGTTTATGGCAGGAGTCCACCAGACTGGTTTCCTTTTCTTGGGGGACTGAATCTTGGTTTTGCGTGGGATGGCACGATCCATGCATTCTTGTAGGTGCCCGTAGAATGCATTAGTAAAGGATTTTGCAGCTTGGACAACATTATCCTTCAGCACGGGGGCTTTGAAACTTTCCACCTTGGTCTTACGTAATGTGAAGTTTGCTTTTGAAATGTTTTTCACAGTGGTTTCCTTGTCTGGGGGTTGGGGGTGGAATGTGGATATCCAAAGTGATTTGTTTATGGTCAGATCTAACCAGCGAGGGGTTGACCTCCGGTGTGGAACATCAGTTGCCCATGTTGGTGATGACCAGGTCCAATATGTTGTCACCTCTGGTGGGAGCGTTGACCAGTTAAACCAGGGCATTTGAGTTTATAAATTCTAGGAAATGTTGGGCAAGGGAGTTAGTACTTTAGTAGTTCTCCCAATTAATGTTTGGGTAATTGAAATCACCCAATATTAGGGTGTTTGGTAGGACCTTTATGTTTCCCAGTGTTTCCAGAAACACGGAATGGGGGTTCTGGGACATGGTGGGTGATCTGTAGCAAGCTACAATTTGAATTGCAGTTTTGCCCATTGTTAGTTGCAGTGGGTGATCTCTGAAGCATCGTGCTGTGCCACTAACCTGGAGGTGTGGGTATCTTTGATGAATATGGATACACCCCCACCTTTTGTATTTCAGTTTGGGTTCTGTGGCCGAAATGTTTGGTAGGAGTTGTAGCCTGGTAGTGCTGGGGTGCTCTCTGGAGCCGTAAACCAGGTTTCTGTTACTGCACATATATCGATTTTCTCCATACTGAGGAGTGCCTCGAGTGCATGCATTTTGAGGTTTAGACTTCTGGCATTGAGTAGCATTACCCTCAGTTTTTTTGTTACTTGTGCTATTTATGGTGGTGGGTTTGTCTTTTGAACCTTGCCTAAAAAAGGCACTATGGGGGTGACAAGAGCCTTGGCCATTATTCAAAAGCCTAAGGGTGACAGGTGCAAGCCATCTCTAGCGAAGCAGCATGGCTTGTCGAACATGTCATCCCAGGTGGACAGACACTGTATCCCCTTTGAATGACACCAGAAACGTAGCCAATTGTTGAAATCGAGAATTTTTTCTTTATACCGTGGTATTATTCTTGATGAGGGCAGGATGCTACTCAGGGTCAGGGTCATACCGGCCTGGGCTATGTGATCAGAGAGCTCTTCCATGTCTCTTTTCATGTAGTCCAGGGAGGTATGGCTCAGGTAATTCACACCAACATGCACAATGACAGAGTCATATTTGTACTTGTTCTGGAGTGACATGAGTGCTTGAGTTTTGTGGCAGATCCTGGCACCCAACAGGCAGCTAACAGTAACATTCTCCTTATTCAGCCTAGTGAGTGGGACGTCAGTGTGCCTGACTATAGAGTCACCTATTAATAGTATGTTGGGTATGTTATTTTACCTTAAGGGCTGTGATTGCATGGCACACTGGTTTTGTGAAGTATGTGTTTCATGGTTTGTGTTGGAGGGTGGAGGTTGCTTGGATGTTTGCTTTGGAGGTACCTGTTGCTTTTGCAGATTTTTATTTAGACCCTCTGAGTATGTTTTCATGTATTTATGTGTGTTTTTTTTGCCGGTGCTGGTTTAATGGGTCTATGTGAGACTGGTGGTGTGATGCAAGTATTTCTCTTCTCCTCTTGACTGTCTGACTCAGTCTTGGTTTGAGAGAGCGTAGCCTCCAGTTTGGCTGTATAATTGCATCTCTTGCATGTATTAGTGTTTGGTGGTAGGAGGAGAGGGTTGTCTGTGTACATAAGGCAGTTGTAAGATTGCCTAAAAATGCCCAGATTCACCAGTTGGACTGGAGGGTACACCTGAAACTGCCCTTTGGACATGCCTGGATAGGTACAGTGAATTGTTTTACTGGATGGCTGGTAAGGTTGAATAGAGAGCCTTGTCCTTCTGTACAGTACAGGAGGATCTACTGCTAGGGTTTATAAGTGCTTGCTATGAGTTTTGAGCAAGTGCCGGGCTGAGAAATGAATGGCTTGAGTGCTTAAGTTGAAAGTTTGTCTAGTTCCAAGGAAAAAATTGAAGAGGAGACTTTGTGGAGCCGGGAATAGTTTTACCCTAGCTAACCGATGCTGCCCAGCATGCAAAACCAGACAAATGTGGTATTTATAGCAGGGAAATGAAAGAGATAGAAATTAGCCCAAAATGGCCAATAAACTACTAATTTCTGGGCTGAAACCACTCCTCCGTGGACAGATAGGCTGCTCAAAGCTCCCCTCTCACACAGGTGAACAGGGAAACTTCCTTATATCCAAGTAAGGTATGGGCAAACACAGAGATTTGTAACACAGCCATGAATTCAGCACTAACCTGAAAACTGGACTATACTAGCTTAGAAAGGCGGGAAACAAGTATATATATATATATATATATATATATATATATATATATATATATATATATATATATATATATATCTTTTTTGTTGTTTGTTTTTGTTTTTTTTTTGTTTTGGAAAATAATGCAGATTTAAACAAGTTACCTAATTAACCAGAGAAAAGCTCAAAACTGAGCCCTGTTCCAGTAGTCTTCAATCAGACAAGTTCTAACTGCACACTCCTGCTACTAGGGTGCAGGGGAACCTTCTCCAAAAAAAGATGGCCTGGATCAGTGCTCAAGTTTTACAAACAAAGCTAGATTCAGCAGGCCTGAATCTGATCTATGCTACAGCAACAAGGCGCACCAATTTCAGAAAGAAACAGTTCAAATAAGCAGGCACAATAAGCCTGTGACCAGAAATTTCCAGTTCAGAAGGGCAGAATCCAGCCTCTCCTCCCACAAGAGTGCAGACCACAAACCCACTTAATCTAGAATAACTGGCCTGAAGCCCAAGTGCTTAAGCCAGAACTAATACACTTTTAGAATAGCGGACACTGGGCCTTCAATCAGCAATTCCCAACTTAGAAGGATGTAAGCTACCTGTCCTGCCAGTGCAGACCACAAACCTTCTTAATGTAAAACAACATGTATGAAGCCCAAGTGCTTAAACCAAAAAACTTAGAATAACAGTTTACAATTTAATCAGGCTACTACCAAGCAGTAATAAATGCAGCAGAATAAATAAAATTGAGTACTTATAAAGTTGGATGAAACACAAATACAGTAATAGCAGATGAATAAAGTGAAATTTTTTTAAGTGCAAGGGGAGAGGAATGAAGAACCTAAGTAGGTTGGCCTTCTCAAATCTTCTCTCTGTATTAAGCAGAATGAACACTAGACTCAGAATATGATCTCATTGTACTTGGTTAAGTGAGCAAATGAGATGGACCCAAGAGGAGTGTTCTAATACAGACTTACAGGAGGGGCGAGCAATTCCAGAGCCACCAACCCTAATACCAACACAAGAATAGGGAGGGTGAGTGGGGAACTAACTGCAGTGAGACACACAGCACACTGTTCAGTGAAACACACAATTAGGAAACAGAAAAAATGAAAATACAGTACTTTTAAAACTGCAAGTTTGTACTTAACAGAAGACTAAAATACACTACTGCAGGTTTCACTTAACTTCAGCTTCTAATGCAGATGATTGTATCCAAGCAAGTCTCTCAGAAGTTGAGCATAAAATGATTTCTCAAACTTTGTGGCTAGCACTTAAAGTACAGAGGAAGCCCTCTAGGCTATTAAATATCAGATAACAAAGAAGTGATAAGACTTCCACCACCTCTTATAGCAGAGGGACACACAGCACACTGTTCAATGAAACACACAATTAGGAAACAGAAAAAATGAAAATACAGTACTTTTAAAACTGCAAGTTTGTACTTAACACAAGACTAAAATACACTGCTGCAGGTTTCACTTAAATTCAGCTTCTAATGCAGATGATTGTATCCAAGCAAGTCTCTCACAAATTCAGTCACTTGACTTGCTGAGGTTGAGCACTTTTGTCTTTAAAAACTTAGATGTCATCAGAACTTAATACTGAAACACATTCACTGAATTTAAAAACTGCATTAAAAGCATGACTCCCTCTTTCAAGGTATAATACCAAATTATTAAAAATATATAAAAAACAAAAAAAATATACAAAACCTTAAATACATGAAATTAAATTTCATTAATGTTTCTGATAAAATCTTTTCTTAAATGTGCATCATTTTCTTTTTTAACATACTACAAATACTTACATTATCATTTAGGTTTTGTGCATGTATTAGTTAATAGCTGCCATTTCAGTTAGCATTAAGTTCTGATGAATTCTAAACTTTTAAAGATGAAAGAGCTCAGCCTAATACTGAATAGTGTGTGTCCTTTATTTAATTTATAGTGCTGAGATTTTCTCACCGTATATTTTTATTTTTGGTTAGCACTATTGTATGTATGGCACAACCAGTACATTTGGCAACTTGGTGACTCCGTGGGAAATGCTTGTGAGAAGAGGTCTGGAGTAAGGTGCTTTACCCATTTTAAAATTGGACATTCGGTGAACCAAACACATAAATACACAAAAACATACTCGGAGGCTCTAAATAAAAATCTACCTAAGCAACAGAGACCTCCAAAGCAGACATCCAAGCAAACGCTACCTCAAAACAAAACACGCACAACACATAGCCCACAAAGTCAGTGTGACAAGCAGCCACAGCCCTTAAGGCTGAATAACACACCTGATACTCTTGTAATAGGTGACTCTATTGTCAGACACACTGACGTCCCGCTCACCAGGCTGAATAAAGAGAAGGTCACGGTGAGCTGCCTGTCGGGTGCTAGGATCCGCCACATAACGCAAGCACTCAGGTCACTCCAAAGCAAATACAAATATGACTCAGTCATTGTACATGCTGGTGTGAATGACCTGAGATGTACCTCCCTGGACTACATGAAAAGAGACATAGACGAGCTCTCTGATCATGTAGCCCAGGCTGGTATGACCCTGATCTTGAGCAGCATCTTACCCTCACCTAGAATGATGCCACAGTACAAAGACAAAATTATCGATTTTAACAATTGGCTAAAATTTTGGTGTCATTCAAAGGGGATCCAGTGTCTGTCAGCCTGGGATGACATGCTCGACAAGCCACGTTGCTTCGCTAGGGACGGCTTGCACCTGTCACCACTGGGCTTTCGGATATTGGCAAAGGCTCTTGCCACCCGCATAGTGCCTTTTTTAGGCAAGGCTCAAAAGTCAAACCCACCCCCATAGACAGCACAAGGAACAAGAAACTAAGGGTAATGCTGCTAAACGCCAGAAGTCTTAACCTCAAGATGCATGCACTCGAAGCTCTCCTTAGTATGGAGAACATCGATATCTGTGCAGTGACAGAAACCTGGTTCAAGGCTCCAGAGAGCACCCCAGCACTACCAGGCTATACCTCATATCATTCTTTTCGGCCCCAAAACTCGGACCGAACCACAAAAGGAGGGGGAGTTTCCATATTTATCAAGGATATCCACACCTCCAGGTTAGTGGCATTGCACAAAGTATCGGAGACCATCCATGTGCAACTAACAGTGGGCAAGACTGCTTTTCAGTTTATAGCATCCTACAGACCACCCTCTCAAAGTCAGGAATCCCACTCGGCTTTCCTGAAAATATTGGAGAACATGAAGATCTCTCCAAACACCTTTATATTGGGCGACTTCAACTACCCAAACATTGACTGGGAGCACTACTCAAGCCCCAGCAACTTAGTTCAAAGGTTCCTGGAAATTATAAACTCAAATGCTATGGAACAACTAGTCACCACTCCCACAAGAGGGGACAACATACTAGACCTGATCATTACCAACATGGGGACTCTATGCTCCACACCGGAAGTATATCCCTCATTGGTAATATCAGACCATAAATTAATTTCACTGGATGTCCACATCCTGACCCCACCCCCAGCCCAGAAAACCACAGTGAAAAACTTCTCAAAAGCGAACTTCTCACTTCTCAAAACCGAAGTAGAATCCTTCAAGGCCCCAGGGCCAGTGGAAACTATGGCCCAAACTGCAGAATCCTATATAAACGCATTCTACGGACATCTCCAGGAATGCATGGATCATGCTATCCCAAACAAAACCAAGACCCAATCATCCAAAGGCAGGAATCCAGTCTGGTGGACCCCTGCCATAAATAAACTGTACAACAGAAGGAGGAAGCTACTACATGATAGAGCAAAATCCCTAATAGGGAAAGCATCTCTGATCAGTACTAGCAAAAAATTACGATCCCTCATAAAATCCTCCAAGGCCAGCTTTGAGAGAAAAATTGCATAGGGCACCAAAGACAATCATAAGGCTTTTTTCAGTTATGTTAGAAACCTGGGATGCAACTCCCAGACTTGTTCTGAGTTGATTCTAAATGACAAAAAATACACTGAACCCACAGACATCGCCAATATCCTGGCAGACAGGTTCAGTGCAAACTTCTCCACCCCCTCCCCCCCCAAAGAGCAAGTATCTATCCCGGCAGAGGGCTGCCTCCCAAACATCTCTGATGCTCAGGTGAAGGCTGCCCTCTCCAAAGCAAAAAACACTGCTTCCATGGGACCAGATGGCGTCCCAGGTTGCGTCCTACATGAACTCCAAGAGGAACTAATCCCTCAAATAAAACACCTATACAATCTTAGCCTCACTACAGGATATGTGCCCACAGAATGGCATACAGCAACAGTAGTCCCACTCCACAAAGGTGGAGCCTCTACGGACCCTGGAAACTATCGCCCCATAAGCCTGACTAGCTTAGTCTCCAAGGCTATGGAGAGGATCATCAAGGAGCTCATAAACAAAGACATTGGGGACCTACAGACACTAGATCCTACCCAGTTCGGCTTTGTCAAGGGCATATCCTGCCTTTTGAACCTGGTTGACTTCTTCAAAACAGTCACCAAAGCCATAGATGAAGGGAAGGTAGTCCACACAGCCTATCTGGACCTTGCAAAGGCATTTGACACAATACCCCACTCGGGCATCATAGATAAGCTATCCAGCTTAAATATAAACCCCTATGTCACAAGATGGGTCACAAACTGGCTCAAAGACAGAACCCACAGAGGGAGAGTTGCTGGAGCCATGTCAGACTCGAAACCAGTCACAAGTGGCGTCCCACAGGGTTCTGTCCTGGGACTACTCTTGTTCGGTATATACTTTTCCGAGGTGCAGGCAAACGTGGGAGGACTATGGCTCACCAAGTTCGCAGACGACTGCAAACTGGGTGCCATAATCAACTCTCCAGCTGACACAAACATCCTTCAAAAAGGTCTCACAGAGACAGATAACTGGTGCCAGTGCCATGGTTTAAAGCTAAATGCCAAAAAATGTATAGTCATACCCTTTGGCAAAAACAATGTGCCCACAAATTACCACATAGGCGGAAACCCATTAAGTACAGAGAAAGTTATTAGGGACCTGGGGACCCAAGTTGATAGCAATCTCTCCTTTGAAAACCACATTGCCAAAGTTGTTAGAAAGACTTTCTATATAGCCCACCTCATCATGAAGGGTTTCACATCTAGATCAAGAGAGGTAATCGTGCCCCTTTATTCATCCCTCATCAGGCCCATCATAGAATACAATGCCCCTTTTGGGATGTACCTTACCCGACACCTGCAGCAATTAGAAAGACCCCAAAAGTATCTCACCAAGAGGATCAAGGGTCTCAAACAGATGCCACATGCTGCTCGGTTAAAAAAACTCCAGCTCTACTCAGTTGCATACCGCCTACTTCGAGGCGATCTATGCCTGACATACAAAGCTATGTCAAATCCAGAATTAATGGACATGCTCCACCTCAGTAAATCTAAATCCCTTAGAGCCACACGCTCGAGGGACTTGAACCTCAGTACAGAAATAAATAGAACTTGCTGGAGGGACAGGTTCATAACCCAGAGGCTCCCTTTGCTCTGGAATAGAATTCCAGTTCATGTGAGGCAGAGCACCTCACTGAATCTCTTCAAGAAGAATCTCGATAGGTGGATGGGGGATCGTAGGTTTGTCCCAGGGATTACTCCCGTGTCACTATTAGACAGAGGCACAGTAAACTAAACCTTAAAAAGGGCACAGTATACTCAAATCAAGGGGTGGCGTAAGCCATACAGAATCGGGCTAGGCTTATAATTGCCCCAGGGCAGATAGCCTAGTATGAACCTATGAACCTATGAACCTATGACATGTTGCTCAAAAGTGACTAAATGTGTGTGTCACTCAAATTAGGAACTGACTGACCAGTACTGCTCATCCACCAAGGTCCGTGCTTGGAGGGTCATGTGGTATAGCTCCTTTTGTGACTGTTGGGAGATCTGTGAGGCTACAATATGGAAGCATCATGGAAGGAAGGGAGAGCCCACAGATATACCCTGAGTTGAGAAATCCATGCCCCATTCCTACAAAAAAGAAGGGTAGAACAATTAGAACAAATTGACCATTTTTGGAGAAAGAGGGACAGGTAGTCTTAGAGACCAGAGGCTAAGCTGCAGAAACACACAGGCTGGAGGGTCTGTTAAAAGAAATTCATAGACAGATAGAGAGAAGATCACTGGCGAACCTTGTAGTTAAACAAACAAGTGGTGTGTCATACTTCATTTCTGTGACCCAGATTGTCCTGAAAAGACTAAACTGAAGTGAAAGAACTTTGTTTTATTTGGAACTGTGCTGGACTTAAAATGTTGATTTGGGATGTATTTGTTTTGAGATTCTGTTAAGAAATAGTAATGCAGCATGATGCTGAAGTAAAGCTGACTGTTTCATTTTACAGCTGGTCAGCAAAGTGCAAATAAGAGGCAGTCCCTATGCATTCTGTGGAAGCTAGCAATAGGTGTTACAGGTAAGGAATATTCCCTCATTGGGAAAAATGTGCAAGAAAGGCATGAGACTGAGTGTTATCACTTTACTGCTGCAATAATAATTTTCCTAAATACTATGTATATAGGCTCCCACCCTGCCCCTCCCCACCACCTTATTATTGCATGTTAACCCTGACCCTGCACCTTAGAAAAAAACTTTCTGTAACATTATTCAGGCAAATCATGTCTGCATGTTTGGTAGAGTCTAGGTGATCAGATCACAAAAAATAAACTATTTCCTGTTGCAATTTCTTTTTTATAATAATGTTTTTTAAAATTACAGCATTGGTCACTTGAGTGTTGCTGAGTGTGCATTTTGATAATTCAGCTTATATATAGGTAAGTATTAGGTAGGCACTTTACTCTAGCAACATCTAATTCCTAGTCTGTTCTGGTCATCCTTTCCAAATGTTATGTCTCTGCTGTTTTTGTACTGTCACTTGGCTGATGGCTCATGTCATCTGTAACTCCCTGAATGATGTGACTGGGGCAGAAATCATCAGCAAAAGCCAGTAGAGTATGGACTGAATTGTCTTGCCTGCTGTACTACTCCCTGTGAAAAGTATGCAACTATGTTATGTAAAAAGCCAAAATACACTACTAAACATTAGCCTCTCAGTGTAAACCACCTATGGTCAGGGCATTCACTCTGCAAAGTACTGTCCATTTAACTTCCAGAAGTGAACGGCCCCAGAGTATGGTGAACTACTGCCTCCACAAGACAGGTGATTAAATAATTTTTCATAGCTCTTCTAGATATCTCCTCTGGTACCAGGGTCATTGTCTGAGCCCATGACATTGGTAGTGTAATAAGCAATAAAATGAGTACATCATGGGGAACACATAGCATTTTGCTGTGTTTTTTATGTTCACCTATTTTAAATCCCATAGATATTTGTAATATCAGATGTACACTTCTAGAGGAACGTGTAAACAAGACTCAGAAATCTATCTGCCATATTTCCAGTCATTCAGAAATAAAATATATATTTTCCATACAGGTATTTTTTTTATTTATTATGTAGAAGTAACATTTGGCAATAAAGCAAGCATGCCAAGAGAATGTGTACACATCAGCTTTAAAAATGAGCTTGGAACATCATGTTTTTGAACAATCACATTTTGAGGCTTTTTTATGGTTGCGTATTTTTGAAAACTGTAGACAGTGGAATATGAGAACTAATTTTGAATGTTCACAAGTCAGTTATTTCTGATATGTGTCACAAAATAATTGCCACATTTTCTTCACAGAGAGTGCATGTATCTCCACTTAGGCTCTAAAATTAAAAGCCCATTAAGAAAAAAATACTGTAAACAATTCAGTGTTCTTTAGACTCTTGAGTTTTCTCCCAGTAGACAACAGAAAATAAAATAATTAAAGTGCCACTCAATTTCCATTACCAGTGGTTCTTTGATGACCATAGTAATAGTCATTTAATCCTTGTCATTCTGCAAGTAAAGTAAATGAAAATGAGTCTACAACTCCATGTGGTGTGTGTGTGTGTGTGTGTGTGTGTGTGTGTGTGCGTGCGTGCGTGCGTATGTGTGTGTGTGTGTGTGTGTGTGCGTGCGTGCGTGCGTGCGTGCGTGTGTGTGTGTGCACGCGAGCGTGAGAGAGTGCATTTTTATATGTGTATGTTTATATCTGCATGAATGTTTATGTGGCTGTGTGTAGCTTTGAACTTGCATAAAATCAAAGACATTACAAGTTAAGATCTAGAAATATTTTTGCACAGTGCTGCTAAAAGTAGGACTGAAATAGAGCAAAAATAATTCCTCAGTATTGAAAACAAACTTAATTAAAGGGCAGGGTTTGGCTTGTATCAAACCAATGTGCAATATAAAGCAAGTGACAAAATCATATGTGTATGGCTGTCTCTTTAAACTATAGAAACCCTGAATTAGAAGCAGATTTAGTGTATATGCACTGTAGTATTGTCTAAGTGCTCAGGTCATGATTTTTTTTTCACAGTCCACTTTTAGAAAGAGCTACCAAGGTGAGCTATGGGGAGCTGTTAATTTTAACACTAGTCTTCAATATGTGATAAGGGTGAAAGATCAAAAATACAGCAAGTAAGTTCTGGGGACAAAAGTGGCATTTAAAAAAATTATAGACTCATAGCAACACAGTAACATATGCAAAGTAAACTGACATGTAAAGTGGCTAAGAATTTTAACACATGGGAACAGATAAAGAGAAAAATTATCACTTGGGTGACATAAACTAAAATATGGGAGAAAGATGAAGCCAGCTAGGCCTCAAAAAGGAAGGAGGTCTCAGAATTAAACTAGCAACCTGAACTGGCTGAATACATCATCTCTTCCTTGCTTTGTTTTCGTGAAATTTTGCTTAAGTAGTTATTTAAAAAATCTGTATTTCAATATAATCTCAATTTAAAATTCCAGCAGAGTAGATTTTCTTACTATCGTTAAAACAATGGCTTTCCTGTTATTTTCTAACTTGGGATATAACATTTAACTCACTTTGTGGAGTTACTTCACCTTAGTTTATAAACAGATGCAGAAACAAATTAAATTTAACTGGTTTTCCATACACAACCTTTTCTGTAATTTTGTCCAGATATTAATTCACATATTCTGTAGTCACTGGCTTAAACCAATGCACTACACAAAGCATTCCTTAGACATAACTTAATCCGTAAGCGAAGCAAAAAAATGTACTGAATATCTCTGCACATGCTTTGCAGCTTTACCTAGTGAAGACAAAATAATTTATCTTTTTGCTACTAATAATCTATGCTATGGTATTAGCAATGGCGTATTAAAATCATCGTATTTAGTTTCAGTGCAGGCATATATGAAACAAGTGTTAACTAAATACAAATTCTGTGCAATATTTACCTTTGAAAAAAGCTATGACTGGGATTAAACCTGGAAAGACAGCCCAGGAATTCCCTTAAAATAATACTTGTTACTTAGTACTAGGATATAATCCAGAATAGTTTGTGTTGTACTAACTATACCAGGGACAGACTATACGAACTTGCAAACTTAAACAGTTTTGCTCGTTTACTGTATGTTGTTCCCATATTCTATATGCATGCTTTGTGGTGCAGTACATTATAGGATAACAGGGGAAAATCATATTTTCTGACTGAATAAATTTTGCTGTCCCAATGCTTATATTATATGATTATACCAAATGTTAGTCAAAACACTGGAATGTGGTAATCAACCTAAGTACTTCTATAAAACTTTGCCTTAAGAAGAAATGTGCTCCTTGGCATTTGTGAAGAAAAGTTAATAACTTCAGGTGAGCTGATGAATTACAACACATGAAGAGACTATATTCCAGAAACAATGGTTTAACATAGCATAAAGTCAGGGATGAAAATAAAAACAAAATAAAATGCTTCCAAGGCAAAGAGTGATTGATGTCTGCATGTCACACAGGTAATAGACTTTCAAAATATGAAACCCTTGTTTTTTTTAAATAAATTTTTAGGCTACAGTTAAATAACAAGAAATGTCATCTTTTGCATTTTTTACATTTGAAAAGAGTGCTCAAAACAAAAGTATTATAATTTTCTTCACTTTAGTCAATAAATGGGGCTGTTCCATATCTTTTTCTCTCTGCAGCATTCATCGCCCTCCTTGCATGCTTTCCTCTTGCTCCCTTTCTCTGTCTCTGTTTAATCCCGTTACAGCTGTATTTTCCTTTTTCTTCCTACCTCTCCAGTCTCTGTTCTCCACTACCCACCCCCACTACACTGCTTGGCAGTTTTCCCTGGTGCCCATAGTATGAACTGTGCAAAGTTACTTTGTCTTGATTAAGAAGTGTTGACCTGTTGTCAGTGTCATCATGGCTTGTTTAAGAGGAGAAAGATGCTAATACCTGCTGATTATCAGCATACATTTCTTTTCCTTAGCAGCTAACGTTTCTCTGTTTGAATTTTTCATGAAAACCATATGTTTTTGTACTCATTATAATGTGTATGTTAACCTAATTATTTTAAATTCGTTCAGACAAAAATGGCACTATGAAATCCTGTTGTATGTCCCATGGTGTTCAGGAGATCCTCCCTGTGACTTGTGACTTTTTTTTTTAATCTAGCAGGAAGAAACTAATGCCATATCGGAATTGTTAAAACAGAAATTGAAGGGCTTGCCAGTAGGATTCCAAAGCTACATTTAATTAACAGTCCTCTGTCAGTATATCCCTCTGTGGTGTTACAGAGTAACATCTTGTCACCCAGAATGAAAAGGAATACCAAATAAATGCAAAAGAAATACTAATGCACATTGCATGACAAGTTGTCTATTTGAATTTTAGATCTTTAATGATTATCTGATTAATGATCAATAAAAGTTTTTTGAATGTGCTGTTGGACAATACTGTTCTTCTACCCTAAGACTGTTGTGACTAAAATGATTTTTGTGCTTCGTAACTACAATAACCTTTGACTTATTATATTTATTTAAACAACCTGATAGATGAGGAGTACCTCTGAGGGGTAGAGAAGGACAAAGTCATCTGTTAATAGATTCTTAGAGTAGGTAAAAATCTCAGGTAGTCCATGCCCAGGGAACTTTATCTCATACCTTTTTTAACAAAATATACTAAATTCAAATCCATAGCATCTATGCAACAAGGATACAATCAGAACAAGGCCAACAGAATAAAAAAGGGCAATTTCTCTAATTGATTCTTGGAGAAGTAATGTCCAAGCATTTGGTATTCATGCATTTGCCATGCTCCACAATATTTTACTAGTTTATTTAGAAAGAAAAATGATTGTCTTGGCTTTCTTTAGCTCATTCCAGATTATTAGTATTGTTGTAAGTGTCTTTCCATATAAGACAAAAGTAAAAAAAAAAATACAGCTTCCATCTCTACAATGCAGAAAATATGTTAAAAGTGAGTCCCATTATAAATAAAGGCCATATGGCCATGGTATGTAGAAAACACATTTAAAAAGGCTAAACAGGAAGCATGGCTTGGGAAACTAGTCCTGAAAGACTTGCTTAAATTCCTTATTCTGTGACATTGACATAGCTGTACAGTGCTTCTACACAAGCCACAGAAAGCAGCTCTAATTTCCATTCACCTGTTCTTAGGTAAAAGTCCTTCTCTGTTACACTACCCCATCAAAGATCTGCATGTTGGCATATGGAACAGAAGACATCTGGGAACTAGGTACTTTAATGAATAAAGAAACACTTTGTCCAGGCCTAAGCAATGATTAATGGTCTATTTTTATCTAGACGTTGCATGCCCATTTTATGTCAAACACTTTTAAAATGCAGTGCTTTCATATATCTTGACATTCAGTGATTTATTTTGACTGCAGTGATGTGATTTAAAAAAAATGTCTGATTAGAATGCAAACAAAAGCAAATAAAAACACAAAGGACTGGCACCAGCAATGTGAGTAACAGATGTTATTTGCACAAAAAATGAAGCAGTGAATGCCCTGTAAAACAGCCAAGAATCCCTATATTAATAAGAAACACCAATAATTGTAAATATACATTTCTTTCTTGGGAAGGAGGCAGGTAGCATTCAGCATATCTGGATACAATCTATATATATATATATATATATATATATATATATATATATATATATATATATATATATTTATATTCGTATGGAAAATGTGTTTAATAACCAATGTGATAGAAGAAATAAATAAACTGAAAGGACTGCTGACATTTATTTACTTGCTGAAGAATTTTTACCAAATAGTTCATTTCAGAACCAAAAAGGATTTACAGAAGATTGTTGACTAAATACTACAATACAGTACAAGATTCCATTTAGATATCATGCTGTGTTGCCCGCAGAACATTACTGTAGAGACTGTCAGTATTTTTTACATAAATGTTGTATTCTACACATGAGTAGAAGTCAAAGATATGCAAAAATATCAAGGGATTCCAGGTTAGTTGGGTATCTTCTACGACCAGAATGTAAAGGATAGCACTTAACTTAGAGAGCTACTGGTCTCAAATCCTTGGGATCTATACAAAAAATGTTTATGGGCTCCACACTATTTGTTGTTAAGATATAAAAATTGGCATTTGTAGCATGCATGCAGTGTATGCTGTATGACCCAAGGGCGGTGTTATTGCTTTACTGGTGCAATATTTTGCCTTCGTATGAAATATCTGGTGATATTCTGGTACCTGGAATACCACAGTAACAGCATTGAATACTAACCTCACTCAGGTGCACTGTCTTTGGTCAAATATAACACTACAGCGTCTTTCATTTATTGTTTTATGTGTCTTTATTTATAATTTCCCTAAAATATTAGTTGATGGAAGGAAAGTTGGGAGACTTACTTGGAAAAAAGTTCTCTGTATTTGCATGACATAAATGTAGGTGATACAGCTCAGAGGTGTGGGGCAGGTGGGGCACTAATTATGCTAGTAATGGAGGATGGGGTGGAGAGAATATATGACACCTACACCATTACAATGACACTATGTTAAGAGTACATTTGGAGGAAAGGGTCATACTATCCAAGGCATGTCACTTCTTTTTCTTCTCAAGACGTATATGCACACCTACATAGAAAAACATGTACACAGATACTGATACACATGCTCATGTAAGCACACACACACACACACACACACACACGCATATATATATATATATATATATATATATATATATATATATATATATATATATATAAAATATATTTATATATATATATATATATATAGAGAGAGAGAGAGAGATAGTAACTGAGTCAGGGAAGAGCTTTGCTGACTGAGAGTCTGAAGCAGGCAGAGAAATCCTCTTAATAGCAATTAATAAGAAATAGCTGCCTTTATCAGGATGACTGCTCCTTGAGGAAATAGAACCATGCATCGTTTTGGTAAACAGATGACTGACTAGTCCCCATGTAGTTTCATGTAAAGAAAAAAGGCAGAATTGATAGGAAGCAAAAAGAAAGCATAAAGCTGGGAGTTTTGAGGGAAAGGAAAAGCTGTTGGGATTTGTTATAGTGCAGAGGTAGAGATATAGACAGACAGAGCCTGCCCCAGTACCCTTGTAAACTAACTGTTAGTAAGGTACCATTTGATAACCTGATTTATCCTCAGGCTGCATGCTTAATACAAGCCTTTGTTTTATTACCTCTGCTAATTTTAAACCAAAATTTCCTTTTTGCTAAATTAGGTACATTATAGGATGTCTTGAAATAGAAGATAAAATTATGTGTGCTGATGCAACTTGAAGTCCAGGTCTCTTGCTAAAACATTGAATTGATAAGAAATTCTACTTAAAAAGGCACAGTATACACACATATAAACATGGTGTGACCTTCTTTCTGGCTTTCTGATAAATTAAATATTTTACAGTGTACAGGGAACAAATTTCATAAGAAATGCTAAAGCCATGAGTCATGTTGCACATTCAGTACTAGATACGTCATCTATTTACTTATTTAGTTTAATTTTATTTTGTTAACCAGGTACGAAGGCTAGTCAACAGACCATTTTCAGCCATGACTCTCCCAGGTAAGTCATAGCAATGAATGTTACATAGCTGCAATAAGCAAACCAGCAAATAAGTACATAGTACATCAAAGAAACAGCAGTAGTCATACAGTATGGCCATACAAGGTGGATGACTTAATGGTAAAGGTAGCTACCTCACACACAGAAGGTGCAGGGTTTGATTCTTACATTTACAGTAGGAAATTTGGCTCAGCTTAAAATGGCCCCACCAGGCAAATAGCTCAGTGTAAACCTATACAGGATACAGTGCAGACAGCATATTAAAGACATTGATAGTCATTTCCAGGCACTTGAACTGTTCAGATATTTACAGTAGATATTTTTAATCAGTATATTATTTATAATTGTTACAGTTTTAGTATACACATCATTTATACATAGGTAAGTTTATTATTAGGAAGTGGATGTTAGAGATAAGTAAAGGTCCCTTGCCGATTCAAAGCATGAGGTGGTAGTGTCTTTTGTGAGTTGTTCTTTCAAACTTTTCTTAAACAGATCTAATGCATTTTAAGACCAAACATCACTGGGTAGATTGTTCCAAATAGAGGATGTCACATGCAGAGATTTTAAACTGGGGTTTGATCATTGTTATGGAATTTTCCAAATCCTCTCTGAAGTTGTACGGTCTGATACTTAATGAGTAGTTTGTTTTTAATGGGATGCATTGATTAAGTTCGACAATCTCAAGTACTTGTGTGCTGAAAAGTAAAGTTGCTCTGCTGTTGGTCAGTTGACAGCCAGTTAAAGTGTGGTTTCAGTAGATCACAGTGATGGGTAGAGGTATCAGCCAATAACATAAATCTACAGATTTTGTTTATTGTAGCCTGTATATTTTCTGTATTTGTGCTCAGGGGTGCCGGAAGATGCGGAAGGCTGGGCTGGAGGGAGGATGGCAAAAGAAGCACTTTGTGATGTTAAAGGGCAATTGTTTTTCGCTATTTACTGTAATAACAGAAACATATCTATGACACAAGATGTACATAGTATAAATATGCACTACATTTGGAACTACTGCTTCATAGAAATGCACAGATGAAGCTAATGTTGCATCTGCATCTTATGTGTTCCAGGAGCCATATATTTAAAACTTAGTAATGCTCTGCCACACTTACCCCTGCCACACAGAGACAAGCTACCACAGATGAGTGGCAGGAAGCTGTTAATCCCTTCATTCATATTGTTAAACTCTTCAGTCAGAGTTTAGAAAAAAGTCTGAATTAAGTGATTAACAGCTTCTCGTGGCTCATCTGTGATGACTGCTGATTGCTGTTAGTGCCTAGAGTGTGCCTAGAGCTTAGAAGTAGAAAGAGGTACTTAATGAAAGCTTGTTATGCATGACTTTTCCCCAAATTCAGATCCTTATTATAGTGATCCATATGCTCAAGTCATTTCCTTTCAAATAGTATCAGTGGTGCAACAGGTAGCATACCTTACCTTTGGTACAAAAGGCTGTGGTTTCTATTCCTACACCAGGCAGTTCAATTACTGGCATTGCAGAGCAGCATAAGAGGGTGCTGCATTCCTGAGTTTGCCATCCTTTAGATGAAACATTAAACCAAGGCCCCATTTGCTTGAGTTGGCAATAGCTCAGGTAGATGAAAAAGATCCCATAGCTCCTATCAAAAAGAGTAGGGGTCCTTTATTTATATGCAAAAATAACTTGTATTTACAAAATATTTACATTTTACAAATATGTACATGTGTACAAATATATAAATATAAAAATCAGTAGACACATATTCATATTTTCCTTTACAATCATGCTAAACTTTCATCCATATTAGAGCCCCACTCCTTTTTCCATAACCACCATCTGATTTTATTTAATATTGTTGCTAAAATCCATTTAGCATTAAATATAATTTTATTCTTTCATTCCATATGACCCATATAACATAAAATAACATCTATTTTTTAGCACATTATTTATTTCTATTCTTATAACATCCATATGTAATCATATCCATGCTTACTTTATCCACTTCTTTTATATCTTCAAAAAATCTTCCTTACATAGTTTCCTCATAATTATTTTTACTCTGTTACATTTCACTAACACGTTACATAGTTTCTTCATCTTGACAATGTTAACATATTCTACCACATTTTGTTTTATATAACATATTTCCTTTTACTGACAATTTATCTGTTACCAGTCTCTGCAAGAAATCTTGAAATTCACTTTCTGATTACACCATTTGCTTCTTATTTTTATAGCTTTAATTTTTCATCTGTTAGATTTTCCCATGGTTTTACATAGTAATGTCTAATCATTACATTCTTGTGCCATACTTTTCTATCCTTTTCTATATCATCATTTTTTTTTATTTTCCACAAAAATATTTTTGGTAACATTTTATTTCTTCATTTAAACACTCTTTTCTCTTTTTTACCATACCCCAAAATGTGTCATGTTTATACTTATACAGTTTTACTAATAATCTCTCATCTTTTTCATATATCCATTTTACAACTTTGTACAAATGTAATGAAGCAGAGTATACCACTAGGAGAATTAACCCTATACCTCCTTCTTTATTTACATGCAAAACTTTTCTTTTTACTGGGTTTAATCTAGAACCCCATATAAATGAAAAAAAAAATATTCCTCTTCACATTCATCGTGCTTGGTATATGTATATTTTTTTTCTCTTTCAAGTTTTAACACAATATTGCAATATGAGCCACCAGTCCATAGACCCCTTTTGTCATAAACATTTGTAATGTGCAGTACTTTCAAATTTCATTTTGTTACTTTCAAATGTCATTTCAAACTCTGTCTTTCTACCGCTGTTCAAAATTGTACATAAATCTTCTTTTTTGTTTCCCTATTAAATACTTTTATCACATAAAGATTCTATGGATTATAGCCTTTCTTTGTTCATATTCTCCAAAAGAAAATTCTCCATTGAAACAACAGTCTCATATATAATGTCACAAAATGTCTCTTAGTTAATAAGAATAAATGCTCTTACCTCATGTGCTTTTACACCCAAAGGAGCTATTAAATTGCCCCACGTCATACCCGTCTATTTCTTTGTCTTCTTTACTGTGAATCCTTACCACGTACTTCAGTTTTTCATTTTCTTCGGCCTTCTTTTCTGCTACCCCACATTTGCCTACTTTTTGTTTTTCTGCATATGTTTTCTTGTCCATCTCACCGCTAATCTTCAGGATTGTCTCTGCGTCCACCTTTTGTATTTTCTCCATAATATTCACCCCTTCATTTTCTGGCTGACTCTGCACCACCACTTCTTTAAATAAATCATCCCACAACCCTCCCAATTGGAGGGTTGTAATTATACATCCATCATTTGCTGACTCATCTCCATCAAACATGTTTCTTGAGACATTTCCTCATAATCGTGCACATTTTCTCTGGTCTCAGTATTTGATTTTTCCTTAATTTCTTTCACCACTCCATCACCTTCATCTCTCTCCATCTACCTCCCTGTTTCTTCGGACCACCTCTGCACCTGGAATGGAAGTAGAAAGTGTTCCTCCAAAATGGCTCCCACTCACAGCAATAATAAGTATTTTTGTTTATTTGTATACATATATACAATTGGGTCTAATTTAAAATGTCATATGAGACTTGGCACAAGCCATGTTGTCTTGGGACATCTTCAAGGGGGTGTTAGGTTAATATTAATGGGAGTTTAATGGGTTGGGGAGGTGAAAGGGTTAAACAGTGGGAGGGTTGATTGCAAGGAAATGAGATAAGGGAGGGATGTGCTTAAGGGATTTAGATGAGTGTAGCTGGGTAAGTAATCACATTTTGGTGTGAACTTGCTACAGCAAGGGCCGCCCATGATGACCTGTAGTTATTTTGGGAACAAGTAGGTCTTGAGGTATTGGGTGGTGGCTTACAGAAAATTAGCACCTCATAAGATGAGGAAAGAATTAATTTATTTAGTTTATATTGATATTGAGCAGTAAGTTGTCAATTTGGCGTGTGCTTTCATTTTCCTCAGTAGGCTGTTTTCTTACTGTTAGCAGGGTATTTTTAATTTTGTTTGAGAAATTCCTCTTGGCAATTTTGACTTTGGCATGTGGTTCATCTATTTCATGAGACATACTGAGTGTTTCTGAAAGAACAAGTAGACCTTGAGGTATTATATCGGTAAGCGCCAGCATGGTGTGCTTGCTGTTTAGTTGGCTACATTGGCACACGTTGTCAGGAGCATGCTGATATCTTATCAGTTTTGAGCTATTTTGGTGGTGGGAGCAAATCTTAATGGTTTGGAGTTACGAGGGTGTAGTAAGTAGCATGGGGAGGCCGTTTGTTTCACTTTAGCTGGTTTAGTAGCTTGGCTTCTGGTGTTTGTTTGATGGCTGGTGCGTGGTGAAGGCCATCAGGTAACATTTTGTTGTATTTCAGTTTGTTTCAGGTATACTTGCATCCTCCTAGGTCCGACAATAGTTTGGGGTATCTGGATCGGCTAGTGGCTTGTGCAGTGAGCGGGCCGCGTGTTGCAGTTGCTACCCATGGTTCACTATTGGTTGTGGGGGGTTGGCGCACTTTCTTCTTGAGGGGAACGTAGAAGCATGAGTACATCCAGGCATTCAATTCCTGCTCGTGTGGTAGGCTAGTTCATCTGATATGCTGAGGTCAGTTAACAAAAAAATAAATAAAGCCGAATACTGAGGGTGTTGTATCTATTACTTGGTGTCACTGCTGTGTGGTAAGATAAAGGTTGGGGCTGGAAGCTATGAAACACCTTTGTTGGATATAGAATATTAATGTAGCACATCTGTATTATGTCAGCTAAATCTTTACTGGTATGTGACTGGCAGTCATGCTTTGTTGGTAAACGGAATTTTTGTAGTATACTTAGTTGTAGCCGAAATCGGGATTTCTGTTGACTAAACTGATTCAAGGATGGGTCATGTGTAGCTCCAAATTTTAAAAGCTGTGGGGTCTGTAACTTTAATGCCACCAAGAGCTTTGTTGTAGTGACTGTTTCTGTTGGGACAAAAGCCTAGACTGCTCAGGGCCTGTGATGCTCCCCCCCTTAAATTGGTTCCCATCGGCGCAGTTTTGTCATGTGCATAAGCACCAGCATGGTTAATCACTTTTAAATTTGAATATGCAGGGACCTGTAAGCTTAGCTCTGTATAGAGGTGAGGAAGTGCTGCCACATTCACTCTTACTTATTGAGAGTAGTGCCTGAAGTACGGATTGTACAACTACGTTGTATTTTGTCACTTTACGAAATGGCATAAAACATCATCCAACAAACAAATTGTAATGTAAAAAAAAAAAAAATGCTTCCCACTTCGTGTCCGATGTTGATTAGCTTTCTGGTCATCAGGTAAGGATGCACATTTAGATGGCTGTTTCACAAAAAATGTGTTTAAATTATTTATTTATTTATTTATTTTTTATATGGCAAGTGCTCGATCAGTTGTGTGCAGTCATTTGCCATTCAACAGTAGCAGTAGCAGTAGTAGTGAATGCTATGGAATCTCTATCTCGTGAACGCCGACTCATGTATGACAATGCTAGACACAGAGCCGATGCATGGATGAGAAGTTGGCAACAGTGTTCGTTCCTGGGGGCTTCGGGGAGGGGAGTGGATGGCTGCGGTGGTTTTGTCAGTCACATGTGGTAGTTGGGACTTTTATTTGGGGCGAAGTGCCAATTTGACTGGATTTTCGCGGGCTGTGACTTTTCATCAACAAGTGCTCCCTGCACATGCGTGCTGCAGCATATTCCAGTACGGAGGTTGAATGGTGGTTCACGGGCTTAAGAACTGCAGTTAAAGATATTTGGCTTTCATTTAAAACTTTTATTTCAATTTTATAGCACAAACACTAATGGACATTATTTATTTAACATTTGTAACCAAGAAAGTCTGACTTGGAATGCTGTTACGTACTGCAGCCATGCAGACTTTGGAGTTGTAGCCTTTTGCCTATCAGACTCTCTCTATATAATTCCTGAACCCTCCTTGAGCTGAAAGGTGATCGCAGATTTGCTTTAATTTGACATAACCCTGGTATTATGAAGTTTCATCCATTAGTATGTATACAACTTACCATGTTAACATTCATTAGTAATAATTTTTTTTTTTTTGTGCTCTGTGCAACATAGATCTGTTGAAGAGTGAAGTGAAAGGGGGAGGAATTGGCGACAGACATCTGGATTTTAGTTTTCATATCCTGCAGGAAGCTCCGAGGAATTGCAATGGGTAGACTTGTTTTAATTGTTCAGTCCAAGGCTATAAATGGGGACTGATGGTAAATAAAGGGTTGCAGGGAGGCATAAATGTTAAAGTGCTTATCTCATAGCCAAGAGTTATAGGGTCTGTTTCTCAGTTAGGTAATTGGGTAATCATAATTCGCTCACAAGGGCAATTAGCCTAGTACTGCTTTATGCTAGGAGGTTAGTATAATGGCTATGGTTTACCTTACTGACTCAAGGCATAGGGTTTGATTCTCATATGGAGTAATTGATTAGGCTGCAGGTGTCCAAAGGGGAAGTTAGCCTAGTATTAAGTTATGACACCATGCACCTATATGTTCTACAGGGGTTTCTATCTCTCAGTAACTCTTTGCGTAGCTCTTCATTCCTGGTATTTAGCATTTTCCTTGATGACTGGTGTTTTCATTAGGGCCGGTTGCATGCACAAGAACTGTTAGAGGGCCAGAGGTATCGGCCAGTGACCGCAGACTCACGGTGCATTTATTTGCTAGGTTGATGTGTATTGGGATTGACTGATTCTGCCAAACTGCAATTAACAAGAATCTAGGTGGTAAAGGGGGATTTAGTGTTTGTCTAGCCATGTACACAGAGTAAGGGGTTTTGATTAGTGGCTTATACATTTAATTGAATTTGTGCATTGTATAGGGGTTGGTGTGTATTTTATAGGTAATTGTCAACATGATTTATTAGTACAATATATGTATCTGTGTGGGTATATAATATACACGCTAGGTGTTTACAGGTATTGGCATTGTTGATTGGTTGGCAGAATGGCTAGATATAGGGACTATTTTCCAGGGGTAGCGTCAAGTAAGTTATCTGGTTATGGAAAGTGTTGTGCCTGGGTTAACAGGTTGAGAGTTATGTATTTAGAGTCATTGCTTGTGTTATTGTTTGCAACGTAAGGGGAACAAATGAGTAATTGTGGGACACATAACTAATGTTATATTATGGGATATCAACAGCTTCAGCTGGTAAGACTAAGCTGATTAAAATTACCAAAAAAAAAAATAAATAAATAAATAAATAGAATAAAGGGGGAGGGTGGAAGAGTAGGAAGGGTACCAAAGTCATATTTACATTGGAAGAGTGATGGGGGCATTATGACTGTAGGTCAGTTTGACAGCACTCAGGTTAAGATATTTGTTTTGTGTTGCAAATTTACAGTTCTTTTCTTTTGCAGATCAGTGAGGAATAAGTGCACAGTGGACAGTGTGCCGGTAGCTGTAGGATGGGTGATGTGGTCGTAAAAGGAGATGCGCAGAGTCTCATCAGTCAGTAGCCTGAAGGGATGGACGTTGTGGGGATGGAGTGGTGTTCAAGGAGTGTGCAGATCTATGATATGTGGAGTTTGTGCTCCTGGTGACCAGAAGGATGTTGATTCAACAGAGGAGAGGAGGTTGCCGTGAATGTCAGCTGTGGCAGCAGTATGGCATAAGGTCACAATTTTATAGCATGTATTTCAATGGAAGTTGTTATTGTGCATTTCTCTCTTGCAACTATAAGGTAATGTCTCTGATTTGGTGCTTGTAGTAGGAGGGTAGTCAATAAGATTGAAGTCATTGAGGCATTATTGGTACATGGGGTATTCATTGAAATGGAAGCAGGGGAAGGAGTATTACCATGGCCGCATACCATTCTTTGCAAGGAAGAGGTATAATTATGCTTATTGCTTGAGGACATATTAGGAGGATAATTCGACTAGGTACTTCGGATCATGCATGGGGTAGAGAGAGAGCATGTCAAGCACTCCTGGGTATGGAAGGATTTATCAGTTAAGGTTTAAGGGTATAGTTATGGTTATCTATATCTATATAGGTTGGATTGAGGTTTAAGCAAAGAGATTATATGAGGTTTTAATTTTGGTAACATTTTAATTTATGGTAAGTTACAGTTATGAGAGGGTAGGAACGACAAGGTGGGGTTGTGGTCAATGAAATGGAAGGCAAGTTAGGTATGTGAGGGTCAGGTTTTTCAGGTAGGAGAGGCAGTGAGGTGGTCAGAGTACCTTAGTGCTGGACATTACAGGTGGGTTTTTCAGGTACTAGGTCATTGTCGGTAAGGTTCTATTTCTTTAGTTGTGGCTAGGGTTTAACCAAGAGGGGCCTTAGCAGGTACTGATTTGAGGGGGTGTTGTAGGTTATGCAGATGTTGGCTGTTTTTCAGCTATCAGCACCTTAATCAGGAGCATATCTAATTTTGTGCTGTCGTGACTTTGGTGGGTTTTTAGTGGTTTGAAGGGGCGGCCTGGGTTGAGTGGGTAGAGGGACAGACGTTGAATACTGTAAGATGGGTTTTCTTTGATGGGGTGCAGATTTCAGTTTAAGGGTTTATAGCTTTTGTGGCATTTAGTTATGGCTAGAGGTTGGCATTATGAAAGGTTGAGCCATGGTTAGTGGCTTGAAGGTGGTAGACTTAAAGGAAAGGTGTTCTTTGGAGTGGATGTGTCAGTGTGTTACAGTGGGGTTATGAGTAATTCTACTTTATTTAGTTTTATTAAGGTGTATTTAGTTTTATTAAAGGTGTTGCTTGCGGGATGGGGTTGGCATGTCACTAATCTTGTGCTGATCAGGTGGCATAGGACATTTTCATTCTGGTATAATCTGGTTTTGACCTGTGGCATGGGGCATTTTAAGTTTGGTATATTGTTGGTGGCATTCAAGGGTATTGATAGAGTAAAGAGGGGTCAGATTGCTAAAGCCATCATGGGGTTTTAGGTGCCTTAATTTTGATATGGGTAGTTGGTGTTGGCAAGGTGGTTGTTAGATGGCATTTTGAAGTTTTTTCAGGTCTGCATGTCATTGGGCAAGTAAAAGGAATTGTTTGGGAAGGGTGATATGGAGTTGCTTTAATATGGTGGCTGGGGTTGAGTATTCTTGCTCCAGTGGCTGGTGATGTTTTGGTAGGCATTAGGTAATTGCCAGGGGCTGGTAATGTCCTGGTAATTATTGTACACAGAATGATGTTTGGCCTTATCCCTTAAGGGTGTCTAGCTGATGGAAGTTGGTGGTGAGGAGGAACAGCCTGGGAAGGCTGGTGGTGGAGAAGAGGGACAGGCATGCCCTCTTCTGTTCCCCCTCTGGTGTCTGGTGATGTATTGGTAAAGTAAGTGAGAAAAGGTATGGATGCTGCTTACTGGGTCAGATGAGCAGGTACACTGTCCTGATTAATATGATAAGGGTGTTTATAAGTAAAGTAAGTGAGCAAAGGTATGGGCGCTTCTTACTGGGGTAGGAAGAGCAGGTACGCTGTCCAGATTAACATTGCAAAGATGTTTATGCTGTGTTTAGAATTAAATACACTATGTCAGTTGTATTTAACAAATTGTGGTAATCAAAGTTATGTTATGGAAGTTTTAATAAAGGTCATCAAATGTCATTTGGTGTGTTGTGTTTATTGAAGGGGACCAGGACAAATGAGGCTTGGCACAAGCCAAGTTGTCCTGGGACATCTTCAAGGGGGTGTTAGGTTAATATTAATGGGAGTTTAATGGGTTGGGGAGGTGAAAGGGTTAAACGGTGGGAGGGTTGATTGGAAGGAAATGAGATAAGGGTGGGAGGTGCTTAAGGGATTTAGATAAGCGTAGCTGGGTAAGTAATCACATTTTGGCATGAACTTGCTACCCTCCCACCCTCCCTTTTTTGTTGGTGGATTGGTGGGATTGTGGTTGTTTATTCCGGTAGGCAGAGAAGAGGGACAGGCTTGCCCTCTTCTGTTCTCCCTCTGGTGTCTGGTGGTATATTGGTAAAGTAAGTGAGCAAAGGTTTGGATGCTGCTTACTGGGTCAGATGAGCAGGTACGCTGTCCTGATTAACATTGCATAGATGTTTATGCTGTAGTTAGAATTAAATACACTATGTCAGTTGTATTTAACAAATTGTGGTAATCAAAGTTATGTTATGGAAGTTTTAATAAAGGTCGTCAAATGTCATTCGGTGTGTTGTGTTTATTGAAGGGGACCGAGACAACTTAACCATTTCATCGACATTCAAAAGCAAGATGAAAACATTGGAAGTTTACTGTCATAAACTCCTGGAACATCATATTTCCTCCCCAGGAAAGTAACCACTTGGCCACCAATGATAGCATTACAAACAGAAGCAAATGACACCCTCCCTAATTAAATATACTAACTCTGAGATCACACTGCAGTAGAGGAAGGGCAAAGGTCACCGTGGTGGCCAAGTGGTTACTTTCCCAGAGAGGAAATAAAATGTTTTGGGAGTTTGTGATTGTAAACTTCTAAAGTTTTCATCTTGGTGTTTTGAAAGTCAACAAAGTGGTAAGCCAATGTTTTGTAGGGGACCCATACAATTCATATTTCTTACATATTTACATATTTACAATATTTACATATTTTAACATCAATCAATACATTCCCCCGGATTTATTAAACTTCCATGCAGGACTAGTTTAGTCTTGCAAGGAAGCACCCGTGCAGGAGCAGGACAGCAGTGCGCCATGCATTGTAATGAAGGCATGCTGGCCGAGCTCCTAGGCTTACACGGAGCATGTACGAGTGCAGGGGGCATGTCTGAAAGAAGAACTTGCAGAATAAATATGCCCCTGCAATGTCAAACAGCAGAAGCTGTTAAGAAATGAGCGAGATCGCTCACAGGTGTCCCCATATCCCCACCAACAGACCCCCCCATGTGTACAACAGCAACAGGACATATAAACTAAAAGAAGAAACCCATCTATAGCCTAAAACACCAATCAAAGCTAACCATAGGAGCGCAGGTGTGCCCATCGCTTAGCTACAGTTAATGCAGCTGAAATAGCAAAAGGAGGATAAAAAGCAGGATATGTGCAAAGGAAGCAGTACAGCCATATTGTAGTGGGCAGAGCGTTCACCTCACGAGCAGTCAGTCCCGGTTCAAGTCCCACTGCAGTACATTCCATTTCCATGTCAAATCACTGTTATGATCAATATATTTAGTTGTATAACCTAATAAGTAACATATATGTGTGAACTGGAGTAGGAAGCAGTGTAATGAATGATAACCCCATACACTTGCCAAATCCACCACCTCCCCAAGAACCAGTAGATTATTACTGTCAAAAATAGATCAGTAGTAAGGATAAATAAGCACGAGTAAGCAGGTGCAAGTCTGTTTGCATGACGGGAAGCAGTGCATACACAGAGTAAGAATAGTGAGGCTAACCATGTCTAAGCGGATGTCACTGGAAGTTAGCATTGCTTACCGTCCTGCAAACCTGCTGACAACTGCATAAAAGTGCTTCAACTGCTCTGTATCCAATGGGCCCCATTCCAGCCAGCAACAAACTAAACAGTCCCTGCAAGGCTTGAACCTGGGAGCCTACATATCATAGGCAATGTGATTAACCACTAAGCCACCACAGATATACCTAACCCTGATGTTTCCACAAACATAGCATCCAGCAACACCAGTCAACATTACAGGACATGTAGCTAAATATGTAGATGTATGTGTGTGTGTGTGTGTATGTATATCTATAACTAAATAGATATATACCTCTCCCTCTCTGTATTACATACGTATACATATATAGACATACATATATATAAATATCCACATATAGATATATACATATGCAGACATCCATGCATCCACATGTCGTTAGATATATATACAGCAATATATATATATATATATATATATATATATATATATATATATATATATATATATATATATATATATGTGTGTATGCATACACACACACACACACACACACACACATATATATATATATATATGTGTGTGTGTGTGTGTGTGTGTGTGTGTGTGTGTGTGTGTGTGTGTGTGTGTGTGTGTGTGTGTGTGTGTGTGTGTGTGTGTGTGTGTGTGTGTGTGTGTGTGTGTGTGTGTGTATGTGTACACAGATATATATCTATGATATGATACAGCACATAAGAATGACATATGATCACAGGCACCGCCAATGGGGGTGAGGGTCCAATCAACATGCGTGTAACACGTATCGTTACCCCTCCCAAGACAAACAGGTGAAACACACAAGCAAACACACAAACAAAGTAAACAATCCACTGCTCCCCAAACCACAGGCAGGATACAACCAGTGGGGGAAACACTGCGGATCCACTAAGTCTAATCTAGAAACAAAGACAGGAACGTCCCTTGCGGGACAACCCAAAAATTCTTGGTTATTTGGATTTCCATCAGTACACTGACTCATCAAGGCAAGGCGTGTATGTACTCGGACTACAAGGTTGGGAAAGCCTGATGACCCTTGGGTCGAAACAGCGTATGAGATGGGTTCCAAGAAGTGAAGAGTGGGCAATGTGTAGTGGTGTGGTTAGACCAAACCTACACCCAGAGAAAGGATGAGTGCTGCAGAGGAGGAGCGGGTGAGGGGGAAACTATGGGTATAAAATTATGGGTCAAGGCGTGCAGGTGTTGGCTGGAGCAGTTTTAATCGGACGGCCTCATGGATGTAAGCAATAGTGTGAACTGGACAGAGCTGTCACCTAACGAGCAGCCATTCCCAGTATGAGTCCCACTGCGAGCACAGTCTATTTTACATGGCAACGCACAGTATAACCAGATCTGTTTTTGCAAAGCCCACTAAATAACACCAAAGAACACATGGTCGCAGCACCCCACTGTAGGCATGTAATCCATTCTAATTAGCATCACAACTTATCATTGTTGTCCTCACCCCCACCCAGAGGTGTGAGTGTCCAAATCTACCTCCAAATTCAGGGTATATGCACAGCTGTTGCTGTAGAAGTAATGGCCAGCTGTGGACCTTCCCTTCAGCCTTCCTGCACATCTCTGGTTATTTCCCCTACTATCTTTCCCTCTTTGTGCCCCTTAACACCACTTACCTATCAACCCCTTTTTCATTTCTATTAAAGTTTAAAGTTACAAGTAGGTGACACCCTCTTCGCCAACTATATTGGCGGAATCTGGAACTCCCTACCCACATGTATTAACTCAGCTGTCCCAAAGGACACATGTAAATAACACTTGAAGAAACACCTCAAGCACACTTGGATCAGCACATGCTCACCACCTGGCTAAATCCCCCCTTACACTCTATACTCCATATATCAACTACTGAAACTAACACCTCTTTTTCTTGCCTCACATACATATCCCAACATCCTTTAAACCTTCCCTATTGCTCCCCTACCAATTATTCCCACAACCTACTATACAGTTACAATGTCTCCCCCTATAGGTACCTACCTACTCCTTCACTATTCTCTTCTACTCTACCACACAGGTATGGCACAACTAAACCTAATCCGAATACCTGAGTGTAACCTATCCAGGTATGGAATAACTAAACCTAACCCGAATACCTGAGTGTATCCTATCCAGGTATGGAATAACTAAACCTAATCCGAATACCTGAGTGTAACCTATCCAGGTATGGAATAACTAAACCTAACCCGAATACCTGAGTGTAACCTATCCAGGTATTGAATAACTAAACATAACCGAATACCTGAGTGTAACCTATCCAGGTATGGAATAACTAAACCTAACCCGAATACCTGAGTGTATCCTATCCAGGTATGGAATAACTAAACCTAATCCGAATACCTGAGTGTAACCTATCCAGGTATGGAATAACTAAACCTAACCCGAATACCTGAGTGTAACCTATCCAGGTATGGAATAACTAAACCTAACCCGAATACCTGAGTGTAACCTATCCAGGTATGGAATAACTAAACCTAACCCGAATACCTGAGTGTATCCTATCCAGGTATGGAATAACTAAACCTAATCCGAATACCTGAGTGTAACCTATCTAGGTATGGAATAACTAAACCTAACCCGAATACCTGAGTGTAACCTATCCAGGTATGGAATAACTAAATCTTAACCCGAATACCTGAGTGTAACCTATCCAAAACTGTTAAACTGGAATCCAACTACACATTAAACTGATCTTTGTCAGCAGTCATACCTGACATGTTAACTTAAACTAAGCATGAATAATATGTTACTTAGCTATGTTAGGTCTGTTACTCTCTATGAATGTAAATACCTCTATATTACTTGTAATGAGTAGTTGGGTTTTAGTGTGGAGCTCTACTGCCTGGGCCACAGCTGAAAATGGACAAGCATCCAGTCGGATTTTCCCAGTCAACAAATGTAAAATAAATACATAAAGTAGCATGGGGGTAAGTGGGAGAAAGCAGGCTTAAGCCTGTTTGGCCAGCAGTAAGCAATGCCTACACTGGTTAAGCAATGTAGAAGCTAACTCAGTGTAAGACGCCATAACCAGTGGTCAGCATTGCTGACCCTCACACAAACCAGCGCATACTCGCTTACAATTGCTCAAAAGTGCCTTAGTCACTCTGTAGCCAACAGCTCTCATCATGCCCAGTAACAACATAATCTGCACTCCCAGGTTGCAACCCCCGGACCCTGCACACTATAGTCAAAGTGAGTTACTACTAAGCCATGGCAGATACACATACAGCTGCTGTTATCACAAACATATCATCCAGCAGTCATTCAACAGTATAGGAAATGTATGTAAGTAGGTAGATTAATACCAGCAACCATATGTACATTGCAAAGTTACAGTATTTTGAGCAGTCTATGTGTATCATAAAAACAGTGCCTGTCCAATCATACTATGAGAACAGTAGTCTTGCATAATACTTAAAAGAATAATAAAAAATGGTGCACATCATGGGGGCATGTGGGCATGCTTCATGCACAGAATGTCAAACCTGGGACGTTGGTTCTGTGGAACCAGGAGATGAGGCTGGCCAGGTGTGTGAGCAAACCGCTGCTTCTCAAACTCCTGGCAGAATGCTACCAGTGGGAGAAACAGTGTAGACCAGCTACGTTTAATCTTGACACAACAACAGGTCTGTCCCTGGCGGGACGAACCAAAAATTGTGCATCACATCGATATTTGCACCAGTATCAGAGTACCATCATGGCAAGGCTCTTACATACATGGAATAAACGGATGAAGAGCCTGCAGAAGCTTGGGTTGAGACAGTATACTGGATGAGTACCGAGACGTGCAGAGAGGGCAATGTGTGCAGGTGTGGTATGGCTGGGCTAGCAACTGGAGAATGGATGTTTGCTGTGCACATGGAGCCCAGGGGGCAGGGAAAGGAACCATGGGTAGGACATTATGCAAGAAATATGGAAATGATGCAGCACAGCAATAGTGTAGTGGGCAGAGCATCTGCCTAATGAGCAGGCATTCCCGGTTTGAGTACCACTGTAGCACAGTATATTTTACATGGCAAAGCATGGTATAACCAATAGTTTTGTTGCAAAACCCACTAAATAACATCTATATATGAACTGGAGTACGGCAAGAAATGCACATGTGAAGTATCAGTGTCAGACTGGATAAGGCACTAGTAAGCAGGTTTAAGCACAAGTAAGCAATAGTAAGCATATGTAAGCACTAGTAAGTGGGCTTAAGCCCGTTTGTGCAGCAGTAAGCAATGACTACATTGGTTAAGCAGATCTGAAGCTAACACCCTGTATGCAGATGTAACGGCAGGTTAGCAGTGCTTACCATCACGCAAACCCACTGACAACTGAGTAAAAGTGCTTCAATCACTCTGTATCCAACGGGCCTCGATCTGGCCAGCATAAAACTAAAAAGTCCCTGCAAGGCTCAAATCCAGGTGCCTGCACACCCTAGGCAATGTGATTTACCACTAAGCCACAACAGACATACCTAATTCTGACATTTCCACAAACATAGCATCCAGCAATACCATTCAACATTACAGAACATGTAGCTAAATATGTAGATATATGTGTGTGTGTGTGTGTGTGTGTGTGTGTGTGTGTGTGTGTGTGTGTGTGTGTGTGTGTGTGTGTGTGTGTGTGTGTAGATGTATCTAACTAAATAGATATATACCTCTCCCTCTCTGTATTACATATGTATACATATATAGACATACATATATATAAATATCCACATATAGATATATACATGTGCAGACATCCATACATTTATATGTCGTTGGAGAAATATACAGCAATATATATATATATATATATATATATATATGTATATATATATATATATATATATATATATATATATCTATATGCATACATATATATATATATTTATATATGTGTGTGTGTGTGTGTGTGTGTGTGTGTGTGTGTGTGTGTGTATACACAGATATATATGTATGATATGAGACAGCACATAAGAATGACATATATGACCACAGGTACCGCCAATCCGGGTGATGGGTCTCGAGCAACATACATGTTACACGTATCAATACCCCCCCCCCCAGCCAAACAGGTGAAACATACAAATAAACACACAAACAAAGTAAATAAAACACTGCTTCCCAAACCACAGGCAGGATACTACCAGTGGGAGAAACATTCTGGACCCGCTAAGTCTAATCTACAAACAATGCGGGACAACTCAAAAATTCTAGGATTTTTGGATTTCTGTCATTACACAGCTGCAGCACCCGGAATACAAGGTTGGGAAAGCCTGATGATCCATGGGTCAAGACAACGTATGCTATGGGTCCTGAGAAGTGGAGAGTAGACAGTGTGCAGTGGTGTGGTTAGACCCGACCTGCACCCAGAGAAAGGATGAGTGCTGAAGAGGAGGAGCGGGGCGGGAACTATGGGTATGAAATTATGGGTCAAGGCATGCAGGTGTTGGATGGAGTGGCTCTAATCAGACTGCCTCATAGATGTAAGCAATAGTGTGAATTGGGCAGAGCTGTCGCCTAACGAGCAGCCATTCCCGGTACGAGTCCCACTGCACCACAGTCTATTGTAGATGGCAGGGCATGTCATAACCAATTTTGTTGGTGCAAAACCCACTAAATAACACCAAATAACACATGGTTACAGCTCCCTACTGTAGGCATGTAATCTGTTCTAACTGGCATCAGAGCTTATTATTGTTGTCCTCACCCCCACCCAGTGGTGTGAGTGTCCAAATCTACTCAAATTCAGTGTATATGCACAGCTGTTGCTGTAGAAGTAACGGCCAGCTGTGGACCTTCCCTTCAGCCATCCTGCACATCTCTGGCTATTTCCATTACTGTCTTTCCCTCATTCTGCTCCTTAAACACCACTTACCTATCAACCCCTTTTTCTTTTCTTTAGAAAGTTTAAAGTTACAGTTAGGTGACACCCTCTTCCCCAACTATACTGGCAGAATCTGGAACTCACTACCCACATCTATTTCTTCAGCTGTCTCAAAGGACACATTTAAAAACACTTGAAGGAACACCTCAAGCACACTTGGATCTGCACATGCTCACCACCGGGCTAAATCCCCCCCCCACTTATACTCTATAGCCCTACATCAACTACTGAAACTAACACCTCTTTTTCCTGCCTCAAATACATATCCCAACATCCTTTAAACCTCCCCTATTGCTCCCCTACCAATTATTCCCACAACCTCATAGACAGTTACAATGTCTCCCCCTCTACCTACCTACCTACCTACCTACCTACTCCTTCACTATTCACTTCTACCCTACCACACAAGTATGGAATAACTAAAGCTTAACCTGAATATATGAGTGTATCCTATCTACAACTGTTAAAATGGAATCTAACATCACCTTAAACCGACTTTTGTTAACCATCATACCTGACATGTAAACTTTAACTAAGCATGAATAATACCTACATGTTAACTTAAACTAAGCATAAATAATATGTTACTTTGCTATGTTAAGTCTGTCACTCTCTATGAATGTGAGCACCTCTGTATTACTTGTAATGATTAGCTGAGTCTTACTGTGGAGCCTGTCTCCCCAGGCCTCCGCTGAAAATGGACAAGCATCCAGTCGGAGTTTCCTGGTCAACAAATGTAAATTACATAATTGATGTAGCGCGGGTGTAAGCGGGAGTAAGCATGTTTAAGCAGCAGTAAGTGAGTTTAAGCCTGTTTGCGTGGCAGTAAGCAATGCCTACAGTGGTTAAGCAATGTAGAAGCTAATTCAGTGTAAGAAGCCATAACCGGAGGTTAGCATTGCTTACCCTCACACAAACCAGTGCAAATCCGCTTACTATTGCTCAAAAGTGCCTTAGTCACTCTGTAGCCAACAGCTGTCATCATGCCAAGCAATAAAAAAATCTTTACTCCCAAGTTACAACCCCCGGACCCTGCACACTGTAGTCAAACTGTGTTACCACTAAGCCATGGCAAATACACATACAGTTACTATTATCACAAACATATCATCCAGCACAGTCATTCAACAGTATAGGTAATGTATGTAAATATGTAGAGTAAGACGAGCAACCATATGTACATAGCTCAAAAACAGTATTTTGACCAGTCTATGTGTATCATAAAAACAGTGCCTGTCCAATCATACTGGGAGAACAGTAGTCTTGCATAATACTTAAGAGAATAATAAAAAACAGTGCACGTCGAGGGGGCGTGTGGGCATGCTTCATGCACAGAATGTCAAACCTGGGCTGTCGGTTCCATGGAACCAGGAGATGAGGCTGGCTAGGTGAGTGAGCAACCCACTGCTTCTCAAACCCCTGGCAGGATGCTACCAGTGGGAGAAACAGTGTAGACCAGCTAAGTATAATCTTGACACAACAACAGGTCCATCCCTGGCGGGACGAACCAAAAATTGTGAGTCACATCGATGTTTGCACCAGTATTGGAGGACAATCAAGGCAAGGCTCATACGTACGTTGAATAAATGGATGAAGAGCCTGCAGAAGCTTGGGTCGAGACAGTATACTGAATGAGTACCGAGACATGCAGAGAGGACAATGTGTGGAGGTGTGGTATGGCAGGGCTAGCAACTGGAGAATGGATGGTTGCTGTGTACGTGGAGCTCGAGGCGGGGGAAGGAACCATAGGTATGACATTATGGTAGAAATATGCAAAGGAAGCAGAACAGCAATAGTGTAGTGGGCAGAGCATCCGCCCAATGAGCAGGCATTCCAGGTTTGAGTCCCACTGTAGCACAGTGTATTTTACATGGCAAAGCATGTTATAACCAACAGTTTTGTTGCAAAACCCACTAAATAGCATATGTGTATATATATATATATATATATATATATATATATATATATATATATATATATATATATATATATATATATATATATATATATATATATATATATATATATATAAACTGGAATACTGCAAGAAATGCACATGTGAAGTATCAGTGTCAGACTGAATAAGGCACTAGTAAGCAGGTTTAAGCACAAATAAGCAATAGTAAGCATATGTAAGCACTAGTAAGGAGGCTTAAGGCCGTTTGTGCGGTGGTAAGCAATGTCTACATTGGTTAAGCAACTCTGAAGCTAACACCCTGTAAGCAGATGTAATGGCAGGTTAGCAGTGCTGACCTTCACACAGACCCGCTAACGATTGAATAAAGTGCCTTAACCAGTCTGTATCCAATGGCCCATGTTCTGCCCAGCAACAAAATAAACGGCCTCTGCTAGGTTCAAACACACAACCCCACACAACATAGGCAAAGTGATATACCACTAAGCCATGTCAGTTATACATAACCCTGATGTATTTAAAACATATCAACCAGCCCGGTCATTCAACAGTACAAAGAATGTATTCCAACATGTAAATGTATTTATGTGAGTAAATATAGTAATATCTAAACAGATACAACATATCAATATATATATATATATATATATATATATATATATATATATATATATATATATATATATATATATATATATATATATATATATGTATATATATATATATATATATATATATATATACATATATATATATATATATATATATATATATATATATATATATGGCCACACATCTGTAGATAGCAACCGTTAATGGGGTTGGGATGCCGCAAAATAATATATGTCATGTACGAATAGGCATATCCCCCCACCACAGCCAAACACGCCCACCCTGCAATACACTAAAGTGTTACAGATCACATAAACAGGACCAAACATGACATGTGCACAACATGTAAACAGTACTACAACCCACCTGTATGATGTCAGGCCGGTATTAGTAACATATCATGCAGTACAGTGTGGCTCCCATAGGAAATGTAAAATATGACAGCTATCAACATCCCCAGGGTACATATACACAGACACATATATGCAGATACAGATATACAGATATATATAGCTATATCTAGATATATCTATATATACATGTGACTACACAGACACACACACAGAGATATGTACAGTAAGATACATATGTAGAAGGTGCACACAATATGGAACAGCCACTATGCCTACAGTTAACACCTTAAAAACTGGACACTGTATGGGCCACCCATACAAATGACAATCATTGCCTGCAACATATACCCACAGAGAGGTCATAAGATAAAACACCACACACAGGTTTGCAGAAATGGATAACCTTTATTTATGTATTATTACAGTTGTATATGCCATGTATTATAGCTGTTCAGACACTGACATCCATATAAACAGAGTAATGCAACTATGAAACAGTTATACTAATACAGTAGTCCGGAAAGGTTCACAACTGTTGCTGTCCAGGCCAAGCACTAAATATTGTACAATAGTAAAGACAGACTAGGCCACAGGAAACCAAACTATCAACAGTAAGTAATGCAGGTGTATGGTCTATCTACACTCTGTACAAAATCACTAGGTGGTAAAGACGTCAGTTGACCAAATGGGATGTAACTGTTACATAACAAGACATAACTGACACCATCACAAGCACACTGACAAACAGAACAGTGTGTATGGCAGGAGGCAGTAGGCCTGCATTAACCCAGTTTAAGTAAGTAGTGTAAACATAGGTGAAGTGTATGGTACTGTACATCCAGATACCTTAAGGCAGTCCATCCCTGATACCCCCACATGTTGTAACAGCCTAGGGTATTTATGGTGCATCCCCCCAAGTCATTAATACAGGCCCATATACCCCTGTTGCATACACTGGCCTCTGGATTGCATAAGGGCACACATGTATTGTGTAGGTGAAGCCCACACATATATGGCCTTAGCCCCACTGTATGTGTGGGGGATACAACAGCAGTGGAGTGATGGCAGCAATGGCAGTGTGATATATATGAAGAAATGTTTAATTTAGGTTAGTCTAATTTACGAAACTTTACTTCAAATGACCTTCTCTTTTTTATTAATGTATTTTTCAGAACCAAAAACTATTTTTGTACTTTTTTGAACCCGGGTTAGGTGTTCAGTTTCTCAGTATTTTGTCTGGTGAGGATAGGGACATAAATACAGTGTTTAGAAAGTTTTGGTTGGCAGATATTCATTATGTATACATGTGCTCTATACATTTATCTTTAACACTCATGGTATTAGTTTTTTGACCATTTCATTTTATTTCATAATACCTTTTGGTCACTTATGAATGTATCATATCAAATGTGGATTATACATCATAGGTTAACTTCACAATCATCAGGGGTTTGAGGTCTGAGCATTAGATAATTATGGTTGACTGTCAGTCTTCTGTATTATATTCCATGCATTTTTTTCTGCCATATTATTAATTATTATTTGTGTACTCATCAGACAGAAATCAGTTGACCAATTTACATGGTCACATTGACACAGGCTCAATTCTTTCCTCCTTCTGCGGCTCAAATTGATATATACCAATCATTGAGGATATTTAGAATTGTTCCTTCACATTTGCTCAGGTTGTACTACTTACTGGCTCAGTTTGTCTGGAACTGCCTTTATTTTACCATGCAACTTATTGTCATGGATCTACAGAAATTACTCTCCGGTTTGTGTGCTGACAAAGATGATATTCAGGTGTTTGGCATTAGGACATTGCAAGCGGGTTCTACTGAATGTCACACCTCAGATCCAGTTGACGATTGCTTTTTGCTGTTCAGCCAGTTGGGCAAAAAAGTTAAAACATTAAGGACAAATATTTGGCATTTAAAATTGTTTAAAGCTTACCAAAATCAAAATATAACCCTAGGGGTCTCAGGTCTAAGGTACAACCATTGGTTAGTACACCTGATGACATTTTACTTAAGGATTGGCAACTGGCCCAGCAACAAGCATCTATGTCATTTGTCAACATATTGGCATCCTTTTATGACAGAACAGTTCAGGCTAACATCGCAGAAGTTGAAAAAATATGTAATGACTTGGAAAAAGTTTGAAGAGCATACCAGTTTTAAGGACAATCTGAGCAAATTGTCCAAGGAACTTATGGCTCTTGAGAATAATTTAAAGGCCAAGAAGCTACATAAATTCTCAAGGGACAGGGAGGATTATGATAAAGGCAGACAGTTTGAGTCGCATAAGGGGGTAAGGTTTGCCGAAGGTACTAAGAACCCAACATATGTTCGCAAAAAGAGACCAAGATCCATACTGAAAAAAGGTGTTTTTACCAACGCCATCTCTGGTGAGGAGTCTTCTACAACAGACATGGAATCCATAAGTATTGGTGATTCCCCAGATTCTAAAAGGGGACGTACATCTGAAGACCCTTTAGGGGTAGGAAACACAGGGGAGGATGAAAACACAAGGGTAAAAAGCTTAGAAGACCTCTTTTTATCAATAGTGAAATAGACACTCAATGTACTAATGTACATAACATTTCTCAATATGTTTTAACACCAAATGACCAAGCATTACTTAATAAAGGTCTTGGATTCATCCCTGGCTTTTTTGTTGATGAAAACTCTTTTGTTTCTGACATTATAGCATTTTGTAGAAAAATTAAACTCAAATCGTTTTTTAGACAACAAGATCAACAGGATCTATCTCAAAGATCTTCTGAATTAAGATTCCATCAGTCTAATTTTAACCCACCGATAGACAAACATGTGGCTATTTTCCAGCAAGCTGTTATAAAAGATCTGCACTTCTATCTGGGTTCAGAAAATATCATCAAACATAATCTATCTAAGGCAGAACAACAAGCCTTAACACACCTCAGGAACAACACTAATATAGTCATTCTTCCTGCTGATAAGGGTGGTGCGATTGTCGTCAAAGACTCCGATTATTATTGGGATGAGGGAAATAGGCAGCTGTCTAACCTCCATCATTACATGAGGATGACCACTGATCCCACTCCCAATTTTAAAAAAGAAATTGATGATTTCTTACAGGAGGCAGTTGAGGTAGGTATCATTTCTGCTAATACAAAATCACATTTAACAGTTTTGGATCCCGCTAAACAGTATCTATATCTATTACCAAAGATTCATAAATCTTCTCATCAACCACTGAGTCGACCTATAGTCTCAGGGATTGGATCACTTACGGAACCTTTGTCAGCATTCCTCACAGATAAACTCAAACCTCTTTTACCGTTGGTTAGAGCTAGACTCAAGGATACAACAGAATTTTTGCAAATTGTTTTGGATTCTCAATTAGAGCCACATTGGTTAATGTGCACTCTTGATGTCAAATCTCTATACACCAGTATTCCACATTGGGCTGCATTAGCTGCATTAGATTTTTGGTTGAACAAAGCCGGTATCTATCCCCCTGGCTTTAACACATTATTAATTTGCATGGCTGAACACATCCTTACAAAAAATGTTTTCTACTTCAAACAGGATTGCTATTGGCAGATACAGGGTACAGCTATGGGTGCTTCATTTGCACCGATTTATGCTAACCTTTATATGGGGTATGTGGAGGAACACATCATTTATGATGAGCTTCATAATTTATATATATCTGAAACTGACATCTGGAGAAGATATCTGGATGATTGTTGGCTTGTTTGGAAAGGGGGCAGCGAATATTTACATGAGTTTGTTGAACATCTTAATGGAAATATATGGGGTGCGGAGTTTACTGTTGATTACCACCAAAATGAAATTCATTTTCTTGACGTTTTTTTACAACGTCAACTTGATAACACTTTAAAAACTTCTGTATACCGTAAATTTCCTGAGTATAATACTTTGTTACATGCTAACAGTCTTCATCCCAAACATACCATCAACAATATTCCCAAATCCCAGTTTCTACATCTCAAAAGGATATGTTCTTCCCAACAAGACTTGACACAACATCATGAGGATCTAGCCAATAGATTTCTAGCAAGGGGATATGCCAAACATAATGTTTGTTCAGCTATGCAATGGACCAAAGGTCAGCCCAGGGATACACTATTACAATATCAAAAACATCAAAAGCAGACTAATCAGGACACCTTGAGATTTGTAACTACATATGGCAGAAATACTGTGCATCTCTTGGACATAGTGGATAAACATTGGAATATACTTAAATCTCATACACTATTAGAGGACTACCTGGGGGATAGGTGTTCATTTTTGTACAGAAAGGGCAAGACACTGGGGTCTTATTTCTCCCATTATAAAAAAATAACACTTAGGGATGATTCTTTTCATCAGAGAACTTTAATGGGGGGAAATTAGTTGAATCATATCCCTGTGGACACTGTAGTTTTTGTAACTATGTATTTAAAACCAAAACATTCACCAGTAGGAATACTGGACAACTATACAACATACATTGTTTTGGTAACTGTAGTACGGATTGGATTGTCTATCTTGCCACATGCACTTGCCAAGCCTTTTATATAGGTCAGACATCCAGACAGTTTAGGATCAGAATATCTGAACATTTGGGTGATATTAGGAACGCCTGAATCACCAATGCCTTATACAGACATACACTGAACCACCCCAATGCCAAATTTTCATTCACCATTATAGACAACATTACAGGTAATCGAGCTTTTAAAACTGGATGGCATGACATACTCAACAGTAAGGAAAGGAAATGGATAGTGAAACTTGGGGGTCTTTTTTCCCCTGGACTTAATGATAAGCTGTAACATTTCCTTTATTTTATTCATGTGCCATATTTATTTTTGTAGGCAATCCATTACTAATAGATATGTTTATTCTATTATATTATTTCTAAATTACATAGGTTTGTACATTTATTAAATTTATTGTTTTCATTCCATGACAGGAAGTGATGTCATACTATTTGATTGGAATGGGTATTTATTGGTGGGTTGTTCCTCTGTTTCAGTGTTGTACTACTGATGAAAGCTATGTGCTGAAACCGGTCAATAAACTCTTCTCAGCTCATCCTTGGTGCTGGCATCTTCATTTTGATTCACACTAATTTGGTTGCCTTGCATCAGCCTTACTTGCTAGCTCCTTTCTGTTTACCCTGGGATCACCTTGCCATGGGGGGGACATGCCATCAATCCCTCCCTGACACATGTGGAGAAGCTCCTGGCCAGCCTCATGGCACCTGCCCGTCCTGAACAACATCAACCACTGGACCCCTTTGTGGAGGTGGGTGTCACCCACACAACAGCCGAGGAGCATTCAGGTAAGGACACAGGGCACATCAGTAGACCACTTTTGTATAAATATTCACAGTGGTACATGTAGATCATGCATATCTGATATGGTATACAAATAATGTGTTGCTGCACTGTAGTGATAATCAGATGTCCAAATGTGGTAGTGATGTGTGTATTTAAAGTAGATGTATGGTAGTAGTGCACCCAGCCTGTAGAAGTGCCACAGGTGTGGGCACTGACATTGCATCTCTCACCCACTTATGTAGGTCCCTCCAGGGTAACAGCAAGGCAGCAGCCTGAACTGGTGAGTATGTCTTATGTAGATGCATGCCAACACACGGACTTGTAATGGTGATGTAATATTCCATGCACACATCTAACACACCTACCCTGAATGCATGCTGTACAAGTGCATGTATTTTTGCTGTGAAATGCATGGTCTCACAGGGGCGGACATGATGGGGTATTGAAAGGGTATGTCTCACACCTGCATGACAACTAACATCCTGTCATTGCAGAATGTGTCCACAGGGAGTAACATACTGTTGGTAGATATGGCCTACAGTAGCGACATGTTCTGGGCAACACCCATATACAGTGCAACATCAGTGTACATACTTGTAGAGCAATGCTAACTGCTGCTGAGATACACTATGGCATACAGCATTACATTAGTCCACATTATCAGCAGGGTCAAGCCTGCCACATGTGGTGTGCAGTGTATGGGACACTGCAAGCTGACACATATGTGTAGGGCTTACCTGTCATGCATCTGCATAAATGCTGAGGGGGGGGTCTCAGCATGAAACACCAGTGCACTGCAGCAGGGATCCTAAGGATGGTAGGAATGGCTCTATCTGCATATAGTCAGGTCCAGGACCTGTGGCAGCTGTAATCTTACCCACACTGCAATAGTGATGACATTGTGTGAACACCATTGGATGTACACATGAGTGGGCCTTGCAAACATGCAGAATAGGAGGACATGTATAGGGTAGGCTGAACATACACTGGCAATTGCAGAAGGGCCAAGCTGGTATATCCCTGACATGAGCAGTGACTGCTGTAGTCCACACAACAAAAGGTGGGATAAACCATCATGATAAGGGTGTGCACACACATCCCCACATGGTATGTATGCATAGGGGTCAGCAGCCACACACCTACCACAATCTGTAGACACTGCATGTGAATGTACAGGACATATGTTACATACCGAGTGTGTGTACAGCTAAAATCTGCAGTGCTGTGGTCCCATGTCAGATCACTGATGTGTGTGTAAAAGCGATAATGGTGTGTACACCCCCCATAGCCACGGTATGCTGTGATGGTTGTCAGTGTAAGCATTTCTGCAGTGGCCATACATGGTCTGTTGATGTTGACAGCTGTAAATCAGACATCCAGGATTCACCAATGACAACAGTCCACATATCATCTCAGGTATGTGTTGCTGAAACACATAGGGGCTGTGAGAGGTACAGCTGGCATAACTAACACGGTACTACACATTCCACAATGGGTTGGACACCTGTGAGTTGTGGGGCACAGTACAAGGCAGGGTGCAGAACAGGTGCACAGCAGTAATGTGTACATGGGTGCAGAGATATCCAGGGGAAAGGGCATCACCTAGTCATAGCACATGCATCATACTCATGTATACTGCTGCTAGCACTGTGTCAGTATAGCTGAACAGCATGCTGTTCTGTACCATATGTTCTGCATGTTGGCAGATGGGTAATTGGAGGACTGTGTGTACAATCATTGTGCATCCTCACCTGCATGTGTGTGTGTGTGTGTGTGTGTGTGTGTGTGTGTGTGTGTGTGTGTGTGTGTGTGTGTGTGTGTGTGTGTGTGTGTGTGTGCGTGCATCCTGGTGGTTAGTTAGTTTGCCTGCATGGTCACTCTGGCGAAGTGGTGGGAGGTAGATCCATGTATGATGCATGTGCGCATGTGTGTATTTGTGTGTGTGGCCATGTATGCACATGTGTGATTGTGGAGTGTTCATTTGGCTGTACCCCCCTTTGGGACCATGCAGTACTTGGACATGGAGTACCACATTGCACACCAGGAATACCTGTCATGTACTCACAGGACAGCAAATAGTATAATATGGCCTGTAGCTTGGATCAGGCATCCAGAGGGAAGGTAGACCCCAGGTACACACTTAATATTGATGTCAGCGGAGAGGTCACCTACAGCCCATGTATGCAGCTCTACAGATGCATTGGGGAAGGAATAGTCAACACCAGGGAGGGTATCCACATATTACAGCTGACACTTGATGGGCTGATGGAGCACCATATCCCGCATGTACTGAGCATTACATACACATGACACATCAGTGGGAGGTATTATGGTTGCAACATAGTAGCCCACACATATAGGGGCCATGCACATCATTCTGGCCATACAGAGGGTGCATACTGAATGACAGCATTGGGGCCATGTTATTCCACTACACACAGGTCAGGCAGGTTATGTAGCAACAGGCCTTGTGTTGTGGCTGCTTGTGTGGGCATTTAGAGGACTGTGATGTTAATGAGTGGTAGCAATGTGTGTATGTTAACAAGTGTGATGCAGAATGGGGTAACACATGGACATATACGTGGGGCTGTCTGTAAAGGCATGGACAGGTAAGTAGTACGGAGATGTGTGTGTATGTGTATGTGTGTGTGTGTGTGTGTGTGTGTGTGTGTGTGTGTGTGTGTGTGTGTGTGTGTGTGTGTGTGTATACTGTTAATCAATGCTGTACAGGTTTTAAACTGCAGTTATTGTTTTCCCCCACAGGTGGCAAGGTGGGTCAGGGTCCCTACTGCACTCAATCTGAAGTACGTGTCCATACAGACACCGATGATGATGATGATGATGCTAATGGTGAGGCACAGGTGGGGTTGTCAGGGGCCGACACTGCGCATACATTTGACATCCCCCTTTTAGCCACCCCACCCCCGCTCATAGTTACAGTGCCTATACACACCCCAGCACCAGTGACCATAGCAGAGGGACAGCAGGCATTCAGTGGCATTGCACACGAAATTGTGGTAACCATGCTTACTCTGTCCAGTCGCAGCAGGCATAGCCAGATGTCCGGCAGGCTGCCACACAGGCAGATGTCCCAGGATGCTTGTGGTAGGGCCGCTGGACATCATGGCCCTGGCATAGGCAACACAGCTGCAACCAGCAGACACGTTCTAGGTTGTAATGGTGGTGCAGGCACGTATTGAGCATTACACCAGACAGGGCCTTAGGCTGCAGAGGGCTGCACTTGTTACTGTAGGTGACAACCGCCATGAAGTGGTGGCTGCCATCCATGCTTCTAATGAGCAAGCGGATAGATGACATGATGAGCTGATGGCCCTCATCAGCCATGGTGTGTCTGTGCTTCGACATGTGGTGGGGATGCAGTGACACCTGTGTGGACGTGGCCCAGCAACACCAACAGCTAACACTCATTGTGGGCATGCTACGACACCAAGGGGCTCCTGTAGTAGCAGTAGCAGCCCCCGGCAGTGCTGGGGGGGTGTGCTGTCCACACCACACCACAGCAGGCCACATGCATGTGGTCCTGGCCAGTCTCAGGAGGGATGTGGTACCAGCGGACAAATGTCATCAGCAGATGAGAGTAGCACTTCAATGCCTGTACCTACACATGCCCGCAGAACCCCTGGCAGGCACAGTCCAAATGTTCGTGGCTGGAGGCAGTGAACTGCACAACCTGCCAGGTGTGGTCTGCAGCTGTCCACAAACACCTGTATAGGGCAGCCACAAGGCAGAACTGTGTGCATGCATACCCACACACTAATCAAAAACACCTAGGGCACCTCATACCTACACACACCACATCACCTCAGCCAGCTCCCCAGAATACACCCCTCATCCACACACATGGTGTCACATGTATGGGCCACCCTCGGCCTCTGGCAGACCAACACCACACCCTGCACATATGATGATACCTGTGCCCCATCCCTGGCATCCATACCATCGATGCAGGGACTGGCTGATATGGTTCTGATGCACAGGGTGAGTGTACACCAGTGTACCACAGTCCTGAAGTGTAACATGTTGTAGGGTGTAGAGTGTCAGGCATAATTGGCAGGTAGTGTAGCTGTCCAGCAGTGATGCCTTCTAGCTGTTAGTAATACTGCTTGAATGTGGTCTCTAAACTGATATGCAAGTGTGTTGTAGGTGTACATGTGTCAGCATGAGGATGCCCTGTGCATATGATGATACCTGTGCCCCATCCCTGTCATCCATACCATCGATGCAGGGACAGGCTGATATGGTTCTGATGCACAGGGTGAGTATACACCAGTGTACCATAGTCCTGCAGTGTAACATGTTGCAGGGTGTAGAGTGTGAGGTGTAATTGGCAGGTAGTGTAGCCGTCCAGCAGCGATGCCTTCTAGCTGTTAGTAACACTGCTTGGTTGTGGTCCCTAAACTGGTATGCAGGTGTGTTGTAGGTGTACATGTGTCAGCACGAGGATGGTCTGCAGTTATAATGCACAACGGGGTATGTCACTGTGCTGACACCATTGTAGTGACATATCAGGGGTACAGTAGAAAACATTTCATAGGTTACTATACTGGGTATTGCCTGTGCCACATGGACAGGTGGCCCGCTGAGCCATGTATGCCCTGTAACCGTATGTAGACCCATACACACACACACATACGGTTACTTGCCAACACTGGGACTATACCCCTACCTAGCTATGTCGTGATACTGAAGTGTGTGGCCTACATTGCTCAAACACTGCCTTAACCATTCTGTATCCAGCGGTCCTTGTTTTGGCCAGCAACAATATGAGCAGCCCTTGCAGGTCATGAACTCAGGGCCCTTTACACTGAAGTCACAACACATGACCACTATGCCATGACCACTGTGGGGACAGCGGTTGTGTTAACAATACATCTGTCATTACCCAAATTGAGTGGTATTGAACACTTGCCTTTACATCCAAGATGTTGCTTGTTTAGGATGCTTCAAACATGTATGAGTTCAAATGTGATGTCCCAAGGAATCTATCATGAAATGATACCATAGAAAAATACTAATACTCCCCCACAACTGTCAGTGGTCTGAAGATTCAATAGGCAGTATATCTGGGAATAGAGGGAGTGATTTCATTGGTCTGAAACCAAGTCTCTGTAACTATATATATATATATATATATATATATATATATATATATATATATATATGTGTGTGTGTGTGTGTGTGTGTGTGTGTGTGTGTGTGTGTGTGTGTGTGTGTGTGTGTGTGTGTGTGTGTGTGTGTGTGTGTGTGTGTGTGTGTGAGTGTGTGTGTGTGTGTGTGTGTGTGTGTGTGTGTGTGTGTGTGTGTGTGTGTGTGTGTGTGCATCCTGGTGGTTAGTTAGTTTGTCTGCACGGTCACTCTGGCGAAGTGGTAGGAGGTAGATGCATGTATGATGCATGTGTGCATGTGTGTATTTGTGTGTGTGGCCATGTATGCACATGTGTGATTGTGGAGTGTTCATTTGGCTGTACCCCCCTTTGGGACCATGCAGTACTTGGACATGGAGTACCACATTGCACACCAGGACTACCTGTCATGTACTCACAGGACAGCAAATAGTATAATATGGCCTGTAGCTTGGATCAGGCATCCAGAAGGAAGGTAGACCCCAGGTACACACTTAATATTGATGTCAGCGGAGAGGTCACCTACAGCCCATGTATGCAGCTCTACAGATGCATTGGGGAAGGAATAGTCAACACCAGGGAGGGTATCCACATATTACAGCTGACACTTGATGGGCCGATGGAGCACCATATCCCTCTTGTACTGAGCATTACATACACATGACACATCAGTGGGAGGTATTATGGTTGCAACATAGTAGCCCACACATATAGGGGTCATGCACATCATTCTGGCCATACAGAGGGTGCATACTGAATGACAGCATTGGGGCCATGTTATTCCACTACACACAGGTCAGGCAGGTTATGTAGCAACAGGCCTTGTGTTGCGGCTGCTTGTGTGGGCATTTAGAGGACTGTGATGTTAATGAGTGGTAGCAATGTGTGTATGTTAACAAGTGTGATGCAGGATGGGGTAACACATGGACATATACGTGGGGCTGTCTGTAAAGGCATGGACAGGTAAGTAGTACGGAGATGTGTGTGTGTGTGTGTGTGTGTGTGTGTGTGTGTGTGTGTGTGTGTGTGTGTGTGTGTGTGTGTGTGTGTATATACTGTTAATCAATGCTGTACAGGTTTTAAAGTGCGATTATTGTTTTCCCCCACAGGTGGCAAGGTGGGTCAGGGTCCCTACTGCACTCAATCTGAAGTACGTGTCCATACAGACACCGATGATGATGATGATGATGCTAATGGTGAGGCACAGGTGGGGTTGTCAGGGGCCGACACTGCGCATGCATTTGACATCCCCCTTTTAGCCACCCCACCCCCGCTCATAGTTACAGTGCCTATACACACCCCAGCACCAGTGACCATAGAAGAGGGACAGCAGGCGTTCAGTGGCATTGCACAGGAAATTGTGGTAACCATGCTTACTCTGTCCAGTCGCAGCAGGCATAGCCAGATGTTTGGCAGGCTGCCACACAGGCAGATGTCCCAGGGTGCTTGTGGTAGGGCCGCTGGACATCATGGCCCTGGCATAGGCAACATAGCTGCAAACAGCAGACATATGTTCTAGGTTGTAATGGTGGTGCAGGCACGTATTGAGCATTTCACCAGACAGGGCCTTAGGCTGCAGAGGGCTGCACTAGCTACTGTAGGTGACAACCGCCATGAAGTGGTGGCTGCCATCCATGCTTCTAATGAGCAAGCGGATAGATGACATGATGAGCTGATGGCCCTCATCAGCCATGGTGTGTCTGTGCTTCGACATGTGGTGGGGATGCAGCGACACCTGTGTGGACGTGGCCCAGCAACACCAACAGCTAACACTCATTGTGGGCATGCTACGACACCAAGGGGCTCCTGTAGTAGCAGTAGCACCCTCGGCAGTGCTGGGGGGGGTCTGCTGTCCACACCACACCACAGCAGGCCACATGCATGTGGTCCTGGCCAGTCTCAGGAGGGATGTGGTACCAGCGGACAAATGTCATCAGCAGATGAGAGTAGCACTTAAATGCCTGTACCTACACATGCCCTCAGAACCCCTGGCAGGCACAGTCCACATGTTCGTGGCTGCAGGCAGTGAACTGCACACCCTGCCAGGTGTGGTCTGCAGCTGTCCACAAACACCTGTATAGGGCAGCCACAAGGCAGAACTGTGTGCATGCATACCCACACACTAATCAAAAACACCTAGGGCACCTCATACCTACACACACCACATCACCTCAGCCAGCTCCCCAGAATACACCCCTCATCCACACACATGGTGTCACATGTATGGGCCACCCTCGGCCTCTGGCAGACCAACACCACACCCTGTGCATATGAGGATACCTGTGCCCCATCCCTGGTATCCATACCATCGATGCAGGGACAGGCTGATATGGTTCTGATGCACAGGGTGAGTGTACACCAGTGTACCACAGTCCTGAAGTGTAACATGTTGTAGGGTGTAGAGTGTCAGGCATAATTGGCAGGTAGTGTAGCTGTCCAGCAGTGATGCCTTCTAGCTGTTAGTAATACTGCTTGAATGTGGTCTCTAAACTGATACGCAAGTGTGTTGTAGGTGTACATGTGTCAGCATGAGGATGCCCTGTGCATATGATGATACCTGTGCTCCATCCCTGTCATCCATTCCATCGATGCAGGTACAGGCTGATATGGTTCTGATGCACAGGGTGAGTTTACACCAGTGTACCATAGTCCTGCAGTGTAACATGTTGCAGGGCGTAGAGTGTGAGGCGTAATTGGCAGGTAGTGTAGCCATCCGGCAGTGATGCCTTCTAGCTGTTAGTAACACTTTCTTGGTTGTGGTCCCTAAACTGGTATGCAGGTGTGTTGTAGGTGTACATGTGTCAGCACGAGGATGGTCTGCAGTTATAATGCACAACGGGGTATGTCACTGTGCTGACACCATGGTAGTGACATATCTGGGGTACAGTAGAAAACATTTCATAGGTTACTATACTGGGTATTGCCTGTGCCACATGGACAGGTGGCCCGCTGAGCCATGTATGCCCTGCAACCTGATGTAGACCCATACACACACACACATACGGTTACTTGCCAACACTGGGACTATACCCCTACCTAGCTAAGTCGTGATACTGAGTGTGTGGCCTACATTGCTCAAACACTGCCTTAACCATTCTGTATCCAATGGTCCTTGTTTTGGCCAGCAACAAAATGAGCAGCCCTTGCAGGTCATGAACTCAGGGCCCTTTACACTGAAGTCACAACACATGACCACTATGCCATGACCACTGTGGGGACATGTGTGTGTGTGTGTATGAAATACAACCCCACCTGTGCCTCACCATTAGCATCATCATCATCATCATCGGTGTCATTACCCAAATTGAGTGGTATTGAACACTTGCCTTTACATCCAAGATGTTGCTTGTTTAGGATGCTTCAAACATGTATGAGTTCAAATGTGATGTCCCAAGGAATCTATCATGAAATGATACCATAGAAAAATACTAATACTCCCCCACAACTGTCAGTTGTCTGAAGATTCAATAGGCAGTATATCTGGAAATAGAGGGAGTGATTTCATTGGTCTGAAACCATGTCTCTGTAACTATATATATATATATATATATATATATATATATATATATATATATATATATATATGTGTGTGTGTGTGTGTGTGTGTGTGTGTGTGTGTGTGTGTGTGTGTGTGTGTGTGTGTGTGTGTGTGTGTGTGTGTGTGTGTGTGTGCGTGCGTGCGTGTGTGTGTGTGTGTGTGTGTGTGTGTGTGTGTGTGTGTGCTCATGTTACAGGAGAGCTCTCTAGTTTGGACATATTTTTGTCTGGTCATTAGTAAAATAAAATGCAATGACAAGGTTTGAACCCAGAACTCTGTGCACCATAATAAAAGTATTGAACCACTAAGCCATGACAGCTTAGGATAAACAGCCACTGTTAACATACATATACTCATAAATGGTAGATTAACCATTACTAAGCAGGTCTGCAGTCAGCCGAGAATTTTCAAAAATGGCCAATTACAAAAAATGCGGGAAATGCGGCATAATTAAGCCCCATAGGCGGGAATACTTGCCATAACTGATTGTAGCTCACATCTGCAGTTAGAATGGCTGGTGCTGGAGAGGGTACACACTTCCGAGCACAACGTTGGGGCATCGAGGAGTCGAAATACATGGTTTGGCTCCTTGTCCACCATCATGAGTCAAGACTCCTACAGGGCCAGTTCCAAGGGACAGAGTACAAGGCAGAGGCTTGGAACCGGTTAGCTCATGACCTCACCAGTGTCACAAGTGTTTTTCAGACTGGTGAGCCGGTCCGTCACCACCATGCAGAGCTGAAGAGATGGAAGCAGGACCTACTGAACCAATGGATACAGGAGGCCCGTGGGATGCAAGATGCCTCACAACTGAGTAGGTAGCCATGGAATGCAGTATGTAAGAAATGATAATTGATTCTGTATAATGGATAGGTATGTCTCAATATCCCTTCATTTACTTCACAGCTGCAGGTGACCGTGCTGCGAATCAGCAAGCCTATGCAGATAGGCTGCTAAGGCTGCACCACCAGGCAGGTTAGTGATTATTCTGCATGTATTGTTATATAAAATAGGGGAGAGAGCATGAAAGAAAGTGTTGTAGTCCAATAATACAGCCATAAAATGCTCTGAATAAGTCCTCTGCATGTACTGTTATATGAAATAAGTCAGAGAGCTAGAAAAAGAGCATAGTAACCCATTAAGAAAGGTAAAATATGTCTAGAATAATATCTCTGCAGGTACTGTCATATAAAATAAGTGAGCGAGCCTGAAAAAGAGTGTTCTAACTTATTAATAAAGGTATAATATGTCTTGAATATGTCTTCCATATGCACTGTAATATCAAATAAAGGAGTGAGCCTGTGGAAAAGTGTGTAATGTAATTAATAAAGGTATAAAACCTGGAGTGTGTCTGTGTCATTTACTTTGAAATGTTGTTGTACCCTTGCATTATACTAATAGTACTGTTTTAATAAGTGGTGGCAACACACAGTTGGGTAGTCCCATCTAAAGTGGGTGATGGAAGTGCTAGTAGCTGTGAAGCATATATACAGTCCTCAACAGTCAGTTACTGGCTGGCATGCATAAGTAAATCTGGCACACGAGTAGCTTGTTAATTTGTTCCCCAGAAATGTGAGTGTGCTACAAGAAATGCAGGGTTCTGTACAAATTGAACTGAAAATGTCATGTGAACACATCCAGATATGTAGATAAAGAAATATAAATACAACAATAAATATGTAGCAGTAACATCTGCATCCTGGACAGTTAGTATGTCAGATATAGGTCAGGTATATAATGAACTAGCCAAACCCATTACACAACCTAATGCATGTTGCCAAGTGTAATAATACATGTAGGGGATATACACCTGCAGTCAATAGGAATGTAGTGTAGACTAAAAGTACTTATAAGATGTTAATGGAGGTTTCTTTCTACATCATACTGTATGTGCCTAAACAATCAATTCCACAACTCAATGGGTATGTGTAATCCCAAAACATTTGTTGGGACATATGTCCTATTGTTCTATAAATATCTGCATTCACTTTAATGCATGTGCCCTGTTCAAACACCACAATCATGGTGGCCTGTTGCCACCAATCATCCCTGCATGCTGTTGGAATGTCCACTGTTGTTCAATTTATGCATGTGTTTTGCTTGCTGTTCACCTGTTGGAACCTTGGTGTGTTGGGTTAATGGGAATATTACTGCATGCTGTTACAACTAATTTGGAATGCTGTTGTTTATGTTGTAATTAAACACACCTAATCACAGAACGTATGGGAAGGCCGGTCCCAGTGGACCCAACTGTCACTCCTCAGCTGGCGAGTGCACCTGGCACCAGCAGGTCTGGTGCCCAGCCCGGGCTCCCCTCCTCCGTTGCTCCTGTGCCACCTTCGGGTTGAAGCACTGCAGGGGATGGGGCTCGTCCCCCCCATGCAAGCATGGGTGGAGAAGGGCCACCTGTCACCCTTCAAAGGGTCTGGGTTGTGGTGTGTAGGGAGATCCAGCGTTCAGTCGCTGATCCCCTACGCCAGCTCGAGGCAAGAGTGGTGCATCTCACGGGTGAGCCTGCCCATCCTACGCAGCCCCCAGCACAGCCACCCCCGGGGCTATGAAGGTGCAGTGGTGACTGCCCATGGGTGGGGATCTCAGTTCCACTGTTACCATCTGCGGGCTCATGGGCTTGCGATTTCCAAACATCCGTCCCCATCAATTGTATTCACCCACCCCATGTGTCATACACTGTCTCTGTATGCATCTTGAATGTCTTGTCTGTTTACCTCCCCAACCTACCTCCCCAAATATACCTACTTCCTCAACCTCACTTTCCACTCTCACCTGAAAAAAAAAAAGGACAATCTGTACCCATAAAAAAATTATGCCCCATACATAGCTGCCCATTTTGCACACATGTCCACTGGACATGTAAACTGATAATTATAATTGGCAGTACAACATACTTTGTTGTCCTCACCCCTCTCCCAGGGGTGGAAGGTTTCAAATTTCACTCCAAATTTCTTGCATATGCACAGCTGTTGCTGGTAAAGAAATGGGCAGCTATGAACCTTCCTTACACCCGTCCTGCACATCCCGAGTTTGTTTTCCTACTGTCTTTCCCTCTTTGTGCCCCCTTTTTCACCACTTTCCTATCACCCCATTTTCTTTTCTTTCAAAGAAATTAGCGTGGGGGTTAGCAGAAATAAGCACTTTTAAGCAGTAGTAAGCGGGATTAAGTGAGTGTGCGCATGTGTGCGCTTAGCTAAGTATTGCTAAGCGTCACGCAAACCCATGCAAACCCACTTACAACTGCTTAAAAGTGCCTTAGTCACTCTATGTCAGGGCCCTTGTTCTGCTCAGCAGCAAAATAAAATACCTCTGCCAGTTTCCAACCCCAGACCATTGACACAATAGACTGCATGAATTACCACTAAGCCACAGCAGATATACAATAACCTGGTGCTCAAATAAATATATCATGCATTTCAATGACTGAATGTAAAGGATAAATAGGAAGGCTACAACACAAAGCTTGTTTTGTAGATCTTTACCAGCAATTGTTGTGAAATGCATTACATGAGTGTGATATGAGAAACAGCCATTCTAGCAGGAAATAAAGTTACAGAGGCACTTTACAACCCCCACACAGTATCATAGCAGGACAAACAGTGGCAAATCTGATTAGGGCAGAGGCCATACTACCCAACTTTGACTACTTAACAGGGATGTCCCTGATTGTGAAACATATTTAAGCTGTGTCCCTCTGAATCCCTCTGAAAAGTACTGACGTCAGTCAGAAAGGTGGGGTATTACACAATGAATACTGACAATAATAACAGTAGACGCTGCTTGTACTTCATAAAAGGAGTATGTATCCATATGCACTGCTTCACACAAGCCTAGACTTTTACTGTCTCTATTATGTGTAAGGTGTACTTCACATTTAACCACCTATCCCTGACACCATGCAAAGATGTATCTGAGTGTTTCATAGGCCTGGCAGAGGCACAAACACACAGGCATAGCAGCTATCCTGCTGTTACACACACTGCAAATAGCTGTGGTAGGACTTCCACAAGCATACCTTTATGTAGGAGTACAACACAGAAATACCAAAGGATGTAGCCATGTACTGGTAGCAACTGACTGTAACAATGCCATTGTACTATTGATGAAAACACCTGTGGGTTGCACAGACAAAGAATAACAGTGTAACATTTGACTACCATCTGGATAGGTTCACAGTTGGGAACTATGCAGACAGACCACCTGCCTTGATAAACCAACAGGTACGCACCAATCCTTTAAGTCCAGTAAGATAATATTCACACAATAATACATAATGCTCTGTATGTCAGCAACCCCCCACACACTTTAAATACACTTGTGTGTTTAGGGTCTACCAAGGATGTAGGTAGGCATACACAGTACTGGAATTGTCCAGTTGTCCTGTGAACCCTGTGCTAATGTCAACAATAAAACCATAAACCCTGCAGAAGTGACTACAATAATATTCACAGTATAACAGTTCACAAACAGTTCATGTGCCAAAAGAATACTTCTCAATAACTATGTTTGTATGGCAGTTAATTATATGAGTGGAAAAGAAACTACATAGTCACATAAATGTTGTGTAAGCATTTGTAGGGGTGAGTTAAACTCTACACTGATAGCTCTGTACTGCAAGTGGCAACAGTCAGGCCTGAGTACAACATGTACATCACTGTCTACATCTCTAGCTTCAGATATAAGAAGTATAGCAACCTTCTGACTTACACAACAGTGTCCACAGCAAACAAGCATGGGCCCCCCTCTGGAAATCTGAAAGGGCTATGCCTACATACCTTAGCAATTTATAGCATTGGGTTGCTATGACAGTGAGTACTGCAATTACCACACAGCAGGCTGTATGCATTTAACAAATGCTGGGCACCAATTGGTGCAGAGGGCATCACATGCACATGCCCAGATACCTATAAAAGCAGATTGTACTTGCTATCCCCACATGCAATCATTACATTGCACTTGTCAGCAACTACTGACAAGCTTTATTACTTAATAAAGAAACCTTACTTAAGTAAATATTATATTTACTTCTTTAAAACCTAAATATATTAATTAAGAAAAAAAACTTAATTAATAACCAATAATAACTAATAAGTAAAAAACTTTACTTAATAAAAAAAAACCTTGAAAAGCATACACAGACGGACCTGACAGTGAGTAACAGGTATGTAACAGATTTGTAGTTACCAGCAAGTAGTAGATGTTTATGAATAGTACTGTACATACTCAGAAACATACATAAGTGGCAGCAGTAGGTATGTATTCAGTGATGCCATGCATAACTACTGCCATGGACAAATTAGTATGTAGCTGTGTGCAGTGGGACATAACTGTGACATATGTATCTCAGCATTATGTTGAACATCTGAACATGTTATCTATGGTCTGTACAGTACTGTGTATAATGGCAGTTTGGGGGAGTAGTGCAAACACCTATATAAACTTGGATGTGACAGAGTAAGACATGCATGATAGTAACATAATTTGTAGCTCAGCATTCGCAACTGCTGTACCAGGCTAGTATAGTAGTGTTATCATTTGCAGCTATATATACTCCCTGTACTATTACTGTATGCACATGTGACAACTGTCCATGTTGTAGCAAGGCCCAACAGGTCATCCGTGAGGTGTACGGACTTACAAAAGTGTGGATCCTGTGTGTGTATGGCACACACATATGGAGAGATATGTATGTGTCTGATAAATTAGCATCTGAACATTTGCATAGAGCAAGGGACATACTGCAACTGTTTGTGAAGGGTGGACAATTATATGTTGTTGCAGGTTGTTATGTGCATTTTTATATGTAGGTGGTAGTGTGTGGCAAACAAGACAGCATACTGTGCTGACATATGACATGTGGCGTTTAAACGGCATGGGTATGATTCCTCAGGTTTTAGTCTTCCAGATAGGGGGTCCTGCTAAAGGTACATGGGCTGAGAATACCTTCCATGCATTCTGCACAAGACTGTGCAATATCATTACATAACTGCATCCCTCTCAACCTTTGCATAATTGGTATTCCCACCATGAAAGGTGGACTGTATATGTGCCTATATGTATATCTATATGTACACCAATGGATGTTCATATGTACACCCAAGTTCAATGTTGTAAACGTATTGCCATCCCTCATGTTAAAAACCCTGTACCCATGAACTACCACATAGGCGGTAGTCTACTCAACACCGAAAGTGTGATGAGAGACTATGGGACAAAGGTGGACAGTGGTGTCCCTATTGATAATCGCAGTGCCACACTAGTCATGTAAACTGAGTAAGGTCCACATGTCATCAGAAAAGGTGTGTCATCCATGGAATAAGAGGTCAGTGTTCCACTGTACTCATCAGTCATAACACCCATCATAGAGTACATTGGCCCTGTCGGTATGTACCTCAGAAGACATCCAGAGCGACAGTAGATGCCAGACACATACCTCACAAAGAGTATTACCAGACTCAAACAGATGCCCTATGCAGACTGTCTTACAAAATCACAGCTACACTGTGTCACATACCACCTGCCCAGAGGCAACCTGTGCCTAATATACAAAGCTATGCCAAACCCACAGGTGTTGGACATGCTCCATATATACAGATTACACTCCATACAAGCAACACACTGTACTGATCTAAACCCTGTAACGTGAAAAAGCAGAACATGCTGGAGTGGTACATTATCATCTCAGACACATACCATACTCTGGAACTAACCACCTATCAACAGCAAATGAAGGTCCTCATTAGCAGTTGTCATGAATAATCATGATGAGTGGGTGTGAGATAGGAAACACAACCCGGGAGTCACCACTGTGGCTCTGCATGACAGGGGCACATGAACCTACATTACATGGGTGTGGAAGGGCAGGGTACCATATGGCTAGGCTTCCATAGGTCCTACGGATAATAGCCTATTAGCTACCTAGGACCCAATACACACACGCATGTAGTTGTTGCATTACTTGCTATGTGAGGTTGACTGGGTGTGATGGTGAATGGGTAGGTGAATGTGTCAAAGTTGTGTATATGTGTGATAGCCTAGTGTGAAACCATGTATATCACGGTATGTAGTGTTGTAGCTCAAATCCCAGCAAAGGATATGTATGCTATTGCTAGACAGGAAAAGCAGTAAGGCATACGGTGTGACGTATCCCATGGTGTTGACCGGAGTGTGCCATTGTAGGCTTAAGCAGTACATGTATGCTTATTGATTGGTAACACTAGTGAATACAAATCCTGTATGAACAGTAGTACTACCTGAAGCTGTAGGCCTAAACAGCACAGTATGGTTTACATCCACATTGCTTGGACACACTGTTTTGTTTGTTACCTGTAGTCCTCACACATTACAAACCTCAGGCATGAGGTTTTGTAGGTGTTGACACACAGTACTGTATGTTACACAGGTAAAACTGACCTGGGTTGCCATACCTATGTGTCCTGTAGGTATGTCTGATGTCTGTGTGGGTATGCCTGTAACATATCCTTGGTGGTATGTGTGTCACAGGATATATGTGCATATCTAGCAACATGTGTAGTGTATTACAGCAGTATGCCACCTATAGTGATGAATGTGCACATTTGTTACTGAGGGGTTTGCTATCAACAAGTAGCGTGGTGTACTGATAGTACTTAAACTGTACTTAACATTCATTTCACTGGATGACAAATGTCTGCATGCATTAGCATCATATACACCCCCTGTGGCTAGGTGGTGCATTGTGTCACATGGAGTGTGCCATGTACTGTTGTATAGTCTTACATACTGGTTCCACTTTGTTGCTGTGCTGAACATGTTTTGGAATATAGTATGTGCCAGGCACTGTCAGGCAGTTGTTGGTTGAGCAGTCCTATGTGGTATGAAAGGTGTGTATCTACTGACAGCCAATAGGTTGCTATATATGGCATTTCATTGATGTCTGTACTTTAGCATGTTAAGTGTGCCACATGACATGCTCACAATGACTGTTTTATTGTCTTACAGGAATATGTCTCACAACTGGAAGCCTGCCTATTCCCCTGAGGAGGAGGAGGTCATCTATGATGCCCTGGTACAGCATTACAACCTGCTGTTCTCCAGATCTAGCCAGGACCAGCATGGACGCACTGCACTGTGGCAGGATGTTGTCCATCGGGTGAATGATGTAGGCATGCATAACTGGACTTATGAGCAGGTACGCCATCACTGCAGTGATTTAATCAGACATGTCCGGCACCATGCCTCCGATGTCCACAGACAACAGCTTGCCACAGGTGGTGGTGCATCAACACATCCCCCCCTCACCAGAGTGGAAGAGCTGCTCCTCAGCGTGGTGGCTCCTGGACAAGCAGTACAACAGACATGCATCATCATGGAGGCCGGAGTCACCCAGCACATAGATACAGAGCATGCAGGTAACATGGCATATCTGTAGACTACTGTTAGATCAATTGTTAGAACATGCCAGATGTGTACTGTGTATTCAGAAGATGCAGAGCCTGGTGTCATGCAATACTGATAATTTGGAACATAATTTGTATGTCTGTGACTGTCACCTCTTGTACTATTGTGGAAATGCAAACACACAGCAGCTATACCATAGATGTTGACACTGACAAACTGTCTCATATCCTTGTAGGTCCCTCTGGTGTGATAGCAAGACAGCACACCCATGCTAGTGAGTGTTCTACATTTACTATAGCATATAACATGTGCATGTCATAGGAGACCTGTAGGCCATATACACATGTAAAACACCTACACATAATGCATGCTCTGCATGTTCTCTGTGGGACTATGCACATCCCAGTAACATGAGTATCCGCCTCAAACACATGCAATACACAGAGCATCCCAACCAATTGTGGTACACTGTAGTAGACATTGTATAGGCAGAGTCAATACACATGCACACAACATACACCACTTTGTCATATGCAGTTAGTGTTAATTTGATAGACATGGCGTATGTAGACACCTGCTGTAAGGTCATACTCCAGTATCCCAAATGTCAACAACACAGCACACATACTATACCTGGGGGTAGAGGACTATCATGGGGTAGTTTGGCACGCTTCAACACACAACACATTCATGTGAGGCAATGTTACCTATTGAACACCTTACATACCCATTTAACAACTGGCTGTGAAATAGTTAATGTAGCCAAAGTGGTGCAGGTCAGGTACAGCAAGATAGTTGCCAGTGTGACATACATTAGTGGTCTTGGTTGACCACATGATGCTGCCTGATGATGGCTCATGGTACTACATTACATCCAGTTACAGTAACTACAGTACTACACATAGCATTCATTGCTATACACCTGACAGTTGTGTGCATCCGGCCATGGTATGTATACCTATGAGTGATGGTGCACAGGACAGTGGAAAGCATTCCAGACTTGCACAACAATGTTGTGTCCATGTACACGTTGTGTTCCAGGGTGAGGCCAATCATTGAACAACACACATGCATCAAAGACATATATACTGTTATCAACAAGGACTCTCCGCACTCGCACTGCATGCTGTTGAGCAACACACATCCTGCATGCTGACACGTGTGATAGGACTCTTTGGCTTGTGATACTGTACTGCACCATCAACCACTAATGGATATGTTCCATATTGCTGTTGGGGTGTGTGTGTGTGTGTGTGTGTGTGTGTGTGTGTGTGTGTGTGTGTGTGTGTGTGTGTGTGTGTGTGTGTGTGTGTTTGTCACCTTGACTGAGCAGTGTATGTGTGCATGTGTGCATGTGTTCATGTGTGTATGTGTGCATGTGTGCATGTGTGCATGTGTTCATGTGTGCATGTGTGCATGTGTTCATGTGTGCATATGTTCATGTGTTCATGTGTGCATGTGTTCATGTGTGCATGTTTCTCTGCGTGCATGTGTGCATGTGTTCATATGTGCATGTGTTCATGTGTGCATGTGCGCTAACATCCTGTACAGATTGTGAAGTGTGTTTCCTGTCTTCCTCTTACAGGTGCTGAGGTATTGGATGAGTGCAGCATGGAACCTGAGGTCACTGCCACAAATAGTGGGCATGATGACACATGTGTAGTGGCACAGGCAGATTTGTCAGGGTCTGTCGTTGGTCTGCCAATTGACAGTACACAGCTGTCCACCCCATCTATGCGCATATTCATACTGCCGATCCATCCCTCAACATCAATGGCCTTAGCGGAGGAACAGCATACAGCAGGCACTAACCAGGTTAGTGTGGTATCTATGGCACATGCAACTCCACACAGCAGCCATACCCAGACACCTGGAATGGTACCATATAGGCATATGTCCAGGGGTGCTCGTGGGAGCACTGCTGGTCATAATTCCCCTGGCAGACGTGCCCCCACAGGTCTCACAACCTCAGCCATGTTCCAGTCTGTAATGCAGGCACAGGCACATATGGAACGGTACACCAGGCAGGGACTAAGGGGCAGAGGGCTCACAGCATTGCTATCAATGACAGTATCCGTGACCTTGCCAGTGCCATCTGTAATTACACCGAGGTCATTGATAGACATTGGGGGAGACACTAGATATCCTCTGCAATGTAATGTCCATGTGCCAGGACAGTGCAGGATGGCTGAGATGTCAACGTGGATGTATGCCAGCAACATCATCAGCTGGCACTCATCACGGATGACACACAAGTCTCAGCCACTCCCATAGTGGCAGTACCAGCCCCAGCAATGTTGGGGCTGGGCTGTCAATAGACTGTCCTAGACGACCACGTGCACATGGCTCTGGCCAGTCCTAGCAGGGAATTGGGTCCAGTCGACATCCCTCTGCCTGTGACGATAGTACCCAGTCTGGCTTGGTACCCGATACTGTCCGTGGCACCCCTGGCTGGCACAGGTACTGTGTCCGTGGTCAGAGACAGTGAGCTGTACAGCCTGGCAGGTACAGTCCGTGGCTGTCCCACAATCACCCATATTTGGCAGCCACAAGGTGGAACTGTATGCATGCAGACACACACACATAAACCAAACACCTAGGGCTAACACATACACACACACATTACACCAACATTGACCCATACTGTACTGTTGTCCCACACACACACACACACGCACACACACACACACACACACACACACACACACACACACACACACACACACACACACACACATACATGTCGATTGGATGGGTCATTGTCGAGCTCTGGCAAACCAATAACACACCCTGTGCATATGATGAAACTGTGCCACCTCCTGTCTTCTGTGACAATGATGCAGGAACAGGCTTACATGGTGCTGATGCACAGGGTGACCTAATAGCAGTGTAGCAATGTTAGCATGCTGTCAACAGCAAGGTGTACTGCTATCTTTGTAGGTATATCTGAGCAGGCATGATGCATTAAAGCTATGATTATCAATGTAGTATTGTTTACACCAGTGTTAATTCCAATACTGTATTGTCCACCCATGTGCCACTTGGCTGATGTGTGCGGTACTGGCAGCATGTGTTGGTGAGTGGATGGTGCGTGTGTGATGTGTACAGTATAGATTTGCAGGTGTACATTTGTGAACATGGTGGAGGTGCACCATCTGCATGTATGTGCATAGTGGACACATGGGAAGGGTGTCATGCCCTGTATTACACAGTGTTAACACTTCATATTTCCTATTGGTGGCCAGTATGCATTTTACTACACATATGTTAAGACTTGGGTACACGTGTGTATGACATGGCTTGCCACTATGCTGTGGGTGATACTGTTTATATCGGTCATTGTTTTGCATACTGGTAGTATACATAACCTCAACAGCCTGACTTTACCCAATCGTTAGCTGATGTCTTGACAACTGACACACAGATGTAGGATACACAGTAGCATTTGAGTCCTTCCGGTACTATACTATACCTGTAACCAGTGGTATTGGCCGCCACACATTCCTGGGACCACTCCTGTTTGGCATGTAGACGTCCCAGGTACAAGCAAACACACTAGGGATATCTCCGTCCAGATCTGGTAATGCATACAGTGGCCTACAATGCATTCTCTAGATGAGACACTTATCCTCCACAAGGGTATCATACAGACAGATACCTGTTGACCAACACATGCTGTATAGCTATAAGCCAACTATAGCATAGTCATCCACATTTACAATGCATAGTATCCTGACAGTACCACATTGTTAGTAGCCCACAACATGTAGCAGGGGTACCAATGTGTACATACAGCCACATGTTATGTCATCTGTCCTTTGGTATTCACATTTCCAAAGGTATGCTGATGTCACTCAGTGAATCACATAAGCATGAAGGGGTCTGTATGCATATCCACAGAGGTGGTGTACACCTGTAATGAATGGCCATTATTGACAGACTGTGTTGTGATCGAACATGTCTGACATATACCCCAGGCATGAACCCTCACTCATACTATTCTATAGAAACTGTCATGGGTGTGTGTGACACAGATGACCTAGGCCACAGATCACTATGGGCTGGCCTTGACACATACATACATATGTGACCTAAGGTCTGAGAAGCAGCAGCACAGACTGTCAATGGTAACAGATGTATTTGTGTAGAAATCAGGCTTCACACCTATGAACTCATTGAGGTCATATGTACATATATGTATTTGCCACACAGTTAACAATTGAGGTCAGTGTACATTAATGTATGTGCCACACAGATACTGGAAGTGTGCAATGCACATACCATTGTTTTACTGATATGTCATGCAGTTATAAAAGCAAAACCCACAACACATTAACAAACAGTGTTACACACACACACACACACACTCAGCAATTGCAAGATACAAACCCCTACCTAACTATGTTTTGATACTAGAGAGAACTGCAGTAACACGACACACTATATGCTTTACTGGAAGCGTTCATTTCCACTGCTGTATTTCTGGGATACTGACATCATCAGACATGCCAAAGAGGAGATTACCTCTTTGAATGTGTTTTCACAGACTCCAAAAAGGGCACTCCTCTCAAAGGAAATCATACACACACACACATACATACCCCACACACACACACACACTCAGAGCAATTTCAGGATTCAAATCCCTACCTAATTATGTTATGATACTACAGAGGTACGCATTAACACAATGCACTATATGCTTTACTGGGTGTTTTCTTTTCTCCTGCCATATTTGTAGGATGCTGACATCATCAGACTTGCCAAAGAAGAATCTACCTCTATTCATATGTTTTCCTAGTCTCCAAAAATGGCACTCCTCTCACAAGGAATCACACACACACACACACACACACACACACACACACACACACACACACACACACACAGCACAATTTTAGGATTCAAACCCCTACCTAACAGAGATATGCATTAACACGATGCGCTACATGCAGTACTGGGTGTGTTCATTTCTCCTGCTATATTTCTAGGATGTTGACATCATTAGACTTATCAAAGAAAAATCTACCTCTATTCATGTGTTTTCCTAGTCTCCAAAAAGGGAACTCCTCTGACAAGAACTCATACACCCCCCCCACACACACACATACAAATAGAGCAATTGCAGGATTCAAACCCCTACCAAACTATATTATGATACTACAGAGTTACGCATTAACACAATGTGCTATATGCTTTATTAGGTGCTTTAATTTCTCCTGCTATATTTCTAGGATGCTTATATCATCAGACTTGCCAAAGAAGAATCTACCTCTATTCATGTGTTTTCCTAGTCTCCGAAAAGGAAACACCTCTCACAAGAAATCACACACACAGAGCAATTGTAAGATTCAAGCCCCTACCTAATTATGTTATGATACTACAGAGATACACATTAACACGACACGCTATATGCTTTACTGGGTGTTTTCATTTCTCCTGATATATTTCTAGGATGCTGACATCATCAGACTTGCCAAAGAGGAATCTACCTCTTTTCATGTGTGTACCTAGTCTCCAAAAAGGGCACTCCTTTTATAGGAAATCACACACACACATACACCCCCCCCCACACACACACACAGAAACAGAGCAATTGCAGGATTCATACCCCTACCTAACTATGTTATAATACTACAGAGGTACGCATTAACACAACATGCTATATGTTTGACTGGGTGTTTTAATTTCTCCTACTATATTTGTAGGATGCTGACATCATCAGACTGGACATGGTAATGTGTGTGCACTTTGTTTTATGCAATCCCAGGAATGAACCATGTGGGTCAGCAGGTGTTAACAGCTTGAACAGGACTCCACAATTCTTAGCTTGTGTGATCTCTCTGTGGACAAATTTCCATTCCTTCATATGATAATATATATTTATGTACAGGTTGTTGAATTTGTGGATACAACATGTGTCTGTGATGTTGATAAAGGGCTACTCAGAGTCTATGTGGGACGTGTGTAGCTCCCTTCAGTGATGTGTGTCCTGGGTGGCTGCCTTGCAAACAGTCTAGCAGGTTTGGGAACCATGATCTGCCCATGATCATACCACAGTTGGTAGGGCTGTGTGTTTGTCAGCTTCCAATAGCTCTGTTTATGACTTCAATCATGATGGACTCAATGGCCTTGCAGATCAGATGTCATAGGCTTATAGGACTATAGTTCTCATGGTCTGTTGTGCACCAACACTTGTCGGGTGTGCCATATGTTGCTGTAACACATTCAACAGTTCAGATCCTGTAGAGAGGGTGTGGCTCAGCAGACTGTCCAGGTGCAGGGTCTGTTTGTTCTGTAGTTCACTTATGACACATATCGGGAAACAATGTCATCCAATTGATGCCATGTTTTCAGCTTTGGAAGGAGTTGTTTACCCATTCTACATGTGATATCTCCTGGTATGATGATAGGGACATTTTTCAGTTGGAGGTGGGTATGTATGTATGGGCCTGTCTGACAGGATGTCAGCATTGTCAGCCAGGTACAGTTGGCCCTGACTCAGGACATATATGTGTGTACAGTGCTGTGTATGACATAGCTGAAGGAAGTGTCATGGTTCTGTCTGGACTCCTTCGCAGATAATCTTTCAAAAACACCAACATACCTGAGCACTAAACCCCTGTAATACCCTTTTACACACTTAATGCCCTACTGATCCCTTTTGATCAGTCAACAGAGAGTATGCCATCATAATATCCTGGCATGTCCAATGGTTGGTTTTGCGTGTACTCTCCAGTCCAGCTGGTGGATATGGGACTTTTGAGGCAATGTTACAACTGCCTTATGTACACAGACAACTCTCACCTCCTCCCAACAAACTCAGATATATGTGGGAGATGCAACTATATAGACAAACGGGAGGCTGAGTTCTCTCGACCGATGACAGGCACAGTCTATCAGGTGGTGAAGGTAACCACACACACCACAACTCCGTCACACATAGACCTATAGCGACAGTAAACAAATTACATTACAACACAATTACATACTCAGAGGCTCTGCATAATATCTTCCTAAGCAGCAGAGGCCTCCTAAGCAGACACCCAGACAACTGCTACCCCATGACATTACCCACATATCACATGGTTCACAAAGTCAGTGTGCCACACAGTCACTGCCCTTAGGGGTAAAAACACACCAAATACACTTATAATATTTATCATTTGTTGACCGGGAAAGTCCGACTAGGTTCCACAGAGCCTGTTTTCAGTGGAGGCCCAGGGAGAAATGCTCCAGATGAATGTCTTTGGAATGTGGGAGGAAACCCATGCGAACACAGGGAGAACATGCAAACTCCACACAGAAGGCACCCCAGCCGAGAATCGAATCGGAGAACCTCTTGCTGTGAGGTGACAATGTTAACCACTGCACCACTGTGCCACCCCTAATAGATAATAGATGACTCTATTGTCAGACACACTGACGTCACACTCACCAGGCTGAACAAGAAGGACACTTTGCACTGTCTGTCGGGTGGCAGGTTCTGCCACATTAAACATGCACACAGGTCACTCCAAAGCAAGTACAAATATGGCTCCATCATTGTCCATGCTGGTGTGACTTACCTCAGACGTTCCTCCCTTGACTACATCACAAGGGACATAGAGGAGCGCTGTGATCATGTAACCCAGGCCATTATGACCTGACCTTGTGTAGCATCTTACCCTCACCAAGAATGATGGCACAGTATACAGACAAGCTGATCAATTGTAACAGTTGGCTAACATATTGGTGTCATTCAAAGGGGATCCAGTGTCTGTCAGCCTGGGATGACATGCTCGACATGCCACATAGCTTCGCTATGAACAGCTTGCACCTGTCACCCCTGGACTTTCCAATACTGGCTAAGGCTGTTGCCACCCCCACAGTGCCTTTTTTGGGCAAGGCTCAAATGACAAACCCACCTCCATGGACAATACAAGGTAAAAGAAAGTACAGGTAATGCTGCTCGACACCAGATGTCTAGACCCCAGAATGCACGCACTCAAGACTCTCCTCGGTATGGTGAATGTCAATATCTGTGCAGTAACAGACACCTGGTTCAGGCTCCCAAATGCACACCAGTACTACCAGGTTATACTTCATACCATGCTTTTCGGCCACAAGACTCGGACCGACCAACAACCTTAGGGGGAGTATCCGTATACATCACAGATACACACACCTCCAGGTTTGTAGCACTACAGGAAGCAAAAGAAACCATACATGTGCATCGAACAGTGGGCAAAACTGCCTTTCAGTTTGTAGCCTGCTACATACCTCCCTCCCAAACTCAGGAACCCCACTCAGCTTTCCTGGGAACACTGGAGGATATGACGGTCTCTACAAACACCATTATATGGGGTGACTTCAACTACATAAACAGTGACTGGGAATACTACTCAAGCCACAACACCCTTGCCCAATGGTTGCTAGAATTTCTAAACACAAATGCTATGGCACAAGTGGTCACCACACCCACATGAGGGGAAAACATATTGGACCTGATCATCACTAACATGGGGACTCCATGTTCCACACCAGAAGTATGCCCCTTATTGGTAAGGTCAGACCATATATTTATCTCACTGGACATCCATATCCCGTCCCCATCCCCATCCTCAGTCCTCTTGGTGAAGTACTTACCAACAGCAAACGTCACACTTCTCTAAACCAAGGTGGTATCCTTCAAAGACCCTGGGACAGAGGTAAGTACGGCTCAGACCGCTGAATCCTTTACAAACACATTCTATTGACACCTACTGGAATGCATGGATCGTGCTATCCCAAATAAGAACAAGACTCACTCCTCCAAAGGCAGGGGGCCTGTCTGGTGGACCACGGCCATAAATAAGCTATACAACAAAAGGAGGAGGCTACTACATGATAGAGCACAATCCCAATAAGGGAAGGCATCTCTGATCAGTACTAGCAAGAAGCTACATTCACTCATGAATTCATCTAAGACCCACTTCGAAGGGTAAATTGCACCACACACTGAGAACAATCACAAGGCCTTCTTTAGTTATGTCATGAACCTGGGTGCCAACTCCCAGATATGCTGTGTGTTACTGCGAAATGACAATACATACACTGAACCCACAGACATTGCCATCATCCTGGCAAACAGGTTCAGTGCAAATGTCACCCCCCATCCCCCCTAATGAGCAAATGTCCATTCCAACAGAGTGTAGCCTCCCTGACATCACAGATGATCAGGTGAGTGCTGCCCTCTCCAAAGCAGACAACACAGCATCAATGGGACTGGACGGTGTCCAGGCCTGCATCTTACACAAGCTTCATGATGAACGTAACCCTCACATGAAGTCACTGTTCAATATCAGACTTACTACAGGATATGTACCTAAGGAATAGCGTACAGCAACAGTGGCCCCGCTCCACAAAGGTGGTGCCACAACAGACCCTGGACACTATCGGCCTATAAGCCTATCTAGCCTGGTCTGCAAAGCTATGGAGCGTATCATATGGCCTACAGCTGAATGCCATTAAATGCATAGTCATCCCCTTTGGGAATCACATAGTGCCCACACATTACCACATAGGTGTTAATACATTAAGTATGGTAGAAGTTCTTAGGGATATGGGGACATGAGTAGTTTGCAATCTTGCCTTTGACAATCACATTGCCATAGTGGTTAGACAGACATTCTATATAGCCCTCCCTGTCCCAACAGGTTTCACATCTAGATCAAATAAAGTCATTGTGCCCCTATACTCATGAGGCCCATGATTGGATACAATGCCCCATTTGGGATGTACCTTACCTGACACCTGCAGCAACTGTATTGGCCACGAAAGTACCTTACCAAGTGGATCTAGGGACTCACACAGATGCCCTGTGCAGTTCGGCTAAAGTAACTCCAGCTCTACTCAGTCGCTTACCACCTACTCAGATGCGATCTGTGCCTGTTGTTTACAGCCATGTCCAACACAGAATTAATGGACATGCTCCACCTCAGGATATCCGGATCCTTTAGAGCTACACGCTCCAGAGACTTACACCTCAGCACAGATATTTATAGGACATGCTGGAGGGACACATTTCTATCCCAGATGCTCTCCTCACTCTGGAATGGGATCCCAGTCCCGCATAGGCTGAGCCCCCCACTGACCCCCTAAAGGAGACATATTGACGAATGGATGGGTGATCGTATGTTTACCCCTGGAATCTCTTCTGGGTCCCTGCTGGACAGAGGCACAATAAAGCAAATGTAAAGGGCCTATCTTGTGTGACCTACTATTCACAGGCACAGTCTACTAATCAAACAGGGCTGTGAAAGCCAAACACACTCTAGCTAGGCGTATACATGCCCTAGGGCAGATAGGCTAGTATCAACCTATGCACCTATGGTAATGTTCGGGATGCACACTGTTTATTGATGATACTGATTGCAGGTTTTTTCTCTTCTATGCTTTCACACTTTCTACGAAGAACCTAAGTATCTTCAGAACATATTTTATTATGACAGGGCTCCAATATATTATATATGTGTCTGTTGTCATATAACTGTGTGCACATGGCAGATTGGTGAATACTGAGAGGTTCCTGTGTTAACACATGCAACTGCCGGATATGTGTGGCCCACTGCTATACTCAGACATGGCCTAAGTGTGTGAGCATGCCCAGTCTGTCCTTTCAGTGTTTTGTTGCCTGCCATTTGTCTCATTTATTCAAGTGTGTGAGCATGACCAGTCTGTCCTTTCAGTGTTTTGTTGCCTAACATTTGTCTCATTTGTTCAAGTGTGTGAGCATGCCCAGTCTGTCCTTTCAGTGTTTTGTTGCCTGACATTTGTCTCATTTATTCAAGTGTGTGAGCATGCCCAGTGTGACCTTTCAGTATGTTGCTGTCTGAAGTCCACTACATTTGTTGATGTGTATGAACATGAATAATATTAGCAATTATACTATATGTGTGTTGAAAATCAGGTTCTATTCTTACTGCAGGGCTCACCTTTGTGTCATAACTTGACAGGGATTATGCTGTGCCTGCAGGGTTTCCATGAGATACGTTGCATAGACTTATCATAATTTCTTCATACAGGCTGACCAGTGCAATACTGTCATGGTTTAGTGGTTCAGTAGTATGACTGTATTGCACAGTATCCTGGGTTTGAGGCCTGTCACAGCTTTCTATTTTCATACTGAGCAGACCAGACTGCTTAAGGGCCAGTAGAGCAAATATGAGCATGTTGGCTTTTGTCCAGCTATGCCCAATGCAGACCAGGCTTGTCCAACATTGCTCAACGTTAACCAACATTACAGAACATAGCCCAATATTGCTCAACTTTGACCACAGTTGTGCTAGTGTTAGTGTGTGCAATTGCTTTACATATACTAAATGGTGGTGAAAGCTGTTTAGCACTGCTTTATATTGCTTAACACATGGCAATCATGCCTCAAGTGGTGCTGCAGGGCTGCCTATGTCGGATGCACATACTGCACTCCCTATACATGTTTGGAAACAGGTAGTGTCAAGTTAGGCATCCCTTTTACTATTTGTGTGAGTCAGAGAGAGGTATCATTTCCAGGGTTCCTACTGAGCCAGTGTATGTGCTATGTGTTGCCTCTTTGCCAAGCCCAAAGCATACTGGGCATGCCTTCTTCTGCCTATAGGGGCAGGCTCAGGTTGTTCCTCCTCCGAGTCACGCTCTGCCTGTGATGGCCTTGGCAATGGTGGGGGACTGTTTGGCCCGGGCCTATGTTGTTCCTGCTGCAGCTGTTTTCACAGGATCATATTACGTAGCATGGAACATACCATGACAATTTGGGTACATGTAGTTGGTGAGTACTGCAAGGCTCCACCAGATGTGTCCAGGCACCGGAACCATGACTTGAGCAGGCCAAACACATTTTGTGTTTGTGCGTGTGCCTCATTATGGCGTTCCTGTTCAGGTGTGTGTGTGTGTTTCTGATGGGTGTCATCAGCCACGGCTCCAGTGCATAGCCAGCATCCCCTACTAGGTGACCATGAGGGATGTCCCCATTGGCAAATGTCTGGTACAGCTGCATCAGATGCCAGATATGGGAATCATGGTAGCTTCCAGGGCACCCAGCACACACATTCAGTATTATGCCCTGGGCATCACACATGACCTGGCAGTTGATGGAGGGGAAGCCCTTGCGGTTGAAGTAGACCCTACCCCGCTCACTGACTGGTGCTTTGATGTCTATGTGCGTGCAGTCTATTGCACCCACTACCTCAGGGTATTCCGCTATTTGCTGGAAGAGACGCATACTGCTTGCCAATACCTCATGGGAATTGGGGAAATATACATGATCACCGACATGTGCTGACATGGCATCCAGAAACTGGTGCAGTACCCTGGATGCTGATGCCTGTGATATCCCCATCATATCACCAGTTGGTCTCTGGAAGGTACCTGTTGCTAATATTCTTAGACCAACACATACCTTGGTTTCCACTGGGATGAGTTCCCCTCTGTTGGTTCTGTGTGTGAGGCGTGGCATGCACAGCTCAACAATTTGCTGCAAGAGGTCTCTGTCCACTCTATAGTGCTCCACTATCTCCAGCTCATGTAGCCCCTGGTAGGTTACCCTGGGCCTGTACACTCTTCTCCGTCTCCTCACTGTGGGTTGTCCAGCAGCATTCGCATTGTTACCATCCTCAGCATGTTGCATATGTTGCCTTATAACAGCAATGGCAGCCCCTAACATTTCTTTGTCTCAGTAAATTTTTTTCAGTTTTCACTTCTATTAGCTTACTGCAGTGTTGCAGTGTCTCTTGAGAGAAACATAGTGGAATGTTGTTTGCAGAGTTTTAAGTGCTGGGCTGGGCTGCGCTAGTGTACTGCTTATGTAATTGCCTGATTCTGATTTTTTTCACCTGCTAGCTCTGCTAGTACTCCCTGGTTAACTTCCTACTATTTGTTGTGCTTCCTTTTTCCTTTCTGTTTCCTCAGTGGGGAAGCGCCATGCGCACAAGCGCAAACACGCGCACAGCAGCTCACACACGCACACATGCTTACACTGACTAAAACTTGCTTATTCTTGCTAAAATACACACACACTGGTGCAAACGCACTTACACAACTTTAAACAACCTTACACATGCTTACTCCGGCTTAAACGCATGCACACAGGCGTACACGCGCGCACACAGTCTTACTCGGATATACAGGCTTGCACCCATGCGCAAACACGTTACAAGCACTTATACAAGAAACTTTAGTGTTATCCATTACATCTTCAATTTCTTGCCTTTACCTAGCCTACCTGTTGACACACCTCTTCCACTGATGTGTAAATTACAGCTGACACATGCCACTCTGCTCCAATGAGCTTCACTTCTTTCATACATACCCCCTCGTGATGTCACCTATCTTCTACTCTGTTACTCCCCTTATCCTACTCCTACACTCCACTGACTGTGCTCATTTGCTATGTAAACTTGCAATTCACTATCCTAACCCTCATTTGCATAGGATTGCCTACTAATGCTTGGTTACATCTCTTAGACTGAGCTTCCACCCTTAGCAACCTCTACTCGGTAGCCATGTTGTCTTCAGCCTGCCATTCCCTTGCATTGTAAATTAAGAATTACAATAAAATCCACATTTGTGGATTTTAATTATTGTTTTTTTTGGTTTTTAGAGTGCAGCGCATTTGCGCGGCGCTGAGCTACACTTAAACATCTGAGATCGGGATAAAAAAAATGATTTTATTTTTATTTTGCATCGGTGAACATTGCCAATGGCCGTATTTTTGGCCATTGCCATGTTTCCTCAACTGGATGCATCCTTTTTTGGAGCTGTCATGGCTCAGTTTTGCTATTTGCAGAACTGTACTCAGTTGTCAAATGAGTACATTTCTGAAAATAACACTACTCTTACTCGGACTGCTTCAGGTTTCCTGGATTGCAAATGTACCTCATTTGCATAGCTTTCACCTGCAATTGAGGTAATTTGCATATCCAAGCCCTGTCCGGGTAGGACTCATTTTGGGAGCTCTGTTGCACGCCCCTACCAGCTGTTCCTGGATCGCTCTGTGGACAAGTTGGCTGCATGGAGTCTTACTCTACTCTTAGACTCCGTGCAAGCCTTCGTGAATCTGGCTCAGTGTCTTGTCTTCCTTTTATTTGTTCTCCCAAAACAACTGTGATATGTCCCTGTGATTCTTAACAGCAAAAATTGGCATATGTGATTACTCAGGATGTTATTTTTTTCACAGGGGGGCAGCCTACAATGAGCTTTTGGAAGCCATAAACTTTAAACATTAACTTTGACCTCAAAGAAGTAAATGTCAAAGTGGAGTTGCTCAAGGACTGAATCCATGGGTACAACACTAGTGACAGGTCTTTTGGAGGAGGTAGAGCTGTTCACCCCATTTCCGGGGTTCTGCTGTGAGCCAATTTTCTAACCAATGAGTTACATAAGGCCTTACATTTAGCTGGGAGAGATTGTCTATGATACCAGAGTGTGCTGTATGGCTTCGCAAGGTCTAGATATGTGGTCTGTATTGATTTTCCCTCATCAGTTGCATCAGTAACCTTCTCAAATAAGTTGACTAGTTTGAGTAGGTAGGATTTGCCCTTGATGGTCTAGTCTGGTGTTGTCTGAGCCTAAATGTAGGTTCACTGACAGGACTGAGGTTGGAAGTGGATGACATGATGGTACAGAGGAGGCTGGATATCCTATGTATCCAAGAGACAAGATTGAAGGGCAGTGCAGCAAAGCCAATGGCCTGGGAGCCAGAGACTGTAGCTCAGGAGGAGGACAGGCTAAAAATGGTATTGGGACTGTGTTAAGAGAGATGCTGCAGAAGGTAGTGAGGGATGTCATCAGAATTCCTGATAGACTCATGGCAATCAGACTCAAGTGTAATGACAGGGCAGTATTCATAATCTCAGCCTATGCCCCACAGCAGGGTTGTGATAGTGAGGAAAAGAGTGCATTCAAAGTTAAAGTCGAAGTTAAAGTAAACTTTACTGTTGATCAGATATACACAGCAGTGCAAGCTGAATGAAATTACATTGCTTTGGTCCTCATGCAAAACATAACGTAGTTTGAATGACAGTAAGACTAATGCACATACAGTAATAATTAAAACATTAACAGCACAATAAATTGCCACAATTGGACAGGAAGACATTAGACAGTATTATACTAATAGATATTTGCAAGACTATGACTTCACATTGTGATTGCTTAGAATATTGCACTTCATCTGTTGTAGTATGATTTATTCTGATGTTCATATTGCACATGTATGGGGTGGTGACTCACTCCTGACTAGTGCATATTCAAGAAGTGGTAGAATTCATACAACAGTTGCAGGACCTGCTAGATAAAGCAGGACAACATGAATTGATGTTGATAATGGATGACTTGAATGCACATGTCAGGACAGACAGAACAGGATATGAGGACTGCCTGGGTCCACATGGGTGGGGCAATAGAAATAAAGAAGGAAAGGCCATTCTAGACTTTTGTCTGGCAAATGCCTTGATAGTAGCCAACACATGGTTCAGAAAGAGAGACAGTCACAAGATCACATACAAGAGAGGCCAACATGCAACTCAGGTAGTCTTCCTCCTAGAAAGGAAAGGACACTGGGGTAGAATCAATGATTGCAAAGTCATTCCCATTGAAACAGTCGGCCCACAGCATAAACCACTGGTTGCCACAATAAGTTCCAAGCAGTGGTCAGAGAAGGCTCTAAGGTTAAAAGAGACCAGGCTGGAAATCTGGTAGTTGACTGGAGAGAAAGCACAATAGTTCAAGGAATTACTTAGGGCTCTAGCACCCCAAGAATAAGAGGAAATAAGTGGAGTTGAAGAAGAATGGCAGCACCTCAAAACAGCATGTGTGAGGGCTAAAGAACAGATATGAGGCCGAGCCAGGTATGGAAATAAGGTAAATACTGAAAGCTGGTGATGGAATGCAGAAGTCCAGGAAGTCATCAAAAGAAAGAAGGAGTGCAAGAAAAAGTGAGAGATAGAAAAGTCCAACCAGGCTAGAAAGGATTACTGGTTGGCTAACAAAGAAGCTAAGAATAAAGTTGCAATAGCAAAGAATAGGCCATCAGAGGTACTCTACCACCTTCTGGAAAGTGACTCAGTAGGTGGCACAAAGAATCTATATCATGTTGCAAGGCAAAGACAGAAAGATAAAAAAGATAGTCAGACACCCTTTGTATAGAGTACTTTCAGCAGCTTCTAAATGAAGAAAACCCCATAGAAGCTGTACTGACCCAGACATAGCCTATTATGAGAGAAGAAGTAAGAATACCACTAAGGAAAATGAAGTCAAGGAAAGCAGCAGGATCAGATGAGGTCACAGCAGATATGCTAAAGATGTTGGGTGAGATAGGGGAGAAATGGGTCCTGAGGGTACTCAGCAGTGTAAACAGAAAGGTGTATCCCAGATGACTGGAGAATAAGCATACTCATGCCAGAGTTCTAGAACATAGGGGACATCTACAACTGAGGTATTAAACACCTATCAAATTGCATGAAAGTTCTCAGAGAGTAATTGATAAATGGATAAACAAAGAAGTAGAAAGTAAGATTGGTGATATACAGTTTGGATTCAGATCAGGATGCAGCACAACTGTCCCGATGTTTGCAGTGAGACAGACAGCTGAGTAGAAGCTAGAGATGAGGAAAGAGTCCAACTGGGCTTTCCTAGACTTGGAGAAAGCATATGACAAGGTCCCAAGAAAGATGATTTGGGCAGTCCTGCAATGGTTCGAAGCCCCAGAAACAATGGTAGAATTAGTGCAGGGTATGTATAAGGACACAATGACTCATGTATGAAGAATGTTCAGTCTCACAGAGGGGTTCCCGGTCGGAGTGGGTGTACATCAAGGTTCAGCTCTGCTCCCACTGCTGTTATTACTAGTGATGGACTACATTAGCAAACAGTTCAGAGGGGGCAGATCAACAAAGTTGCTGTATGCAGACAATATGGCATTACAGACAAACTGTGAACAAGAACTTCAGCAAAGGATAGAGGAATGGAATGCAAAACTGAAGACACATGAGATGAAACTAAGTGCAGATAAGACAGTGGTAATGGCAACAAATTGGGGAAATTAGAAGAAGACGAGAATTGAGATAGAAGGGAATATAGTGGAACAGGTTAATAGCTTCCAGGAAATGGGAAGGGTGGTTGAGGAGCTAGGAAGTTTGAATGAAGAGTTCAAAGCTAGAATCAGAGGAGCTGCAGCAAACTGGCATAGAGAGTCAGGTGTAGCCTATGACAGAAGAATGCCAAAGAAACTGAAAAGTAAGGTCTACAAAACAGTGGAGCAACCAGTACTACTGTATGGTACAGTAACCTGGACAGTAAAGGCAGAACAGTTGAGGAAACTAGAGATGATGGAAATGAAGTGCCTGAGAAGGGTGGTAGGATGAACACTGTGGGACTGATGAAGAAATGAGAACATAAGAGCAGAAGCCAAAGTAGCTCCAATTCCAGAAAAGATTAAAGAGAACAGATTATGGTGGTATGGGCACATATGCAGAAAAGAAGACAATCTGGTGAAGAAGATTTGGGACAGGCAGGAAGAAGGTAAGAAGAAATGAGGGCATCCAGCAAAGAAGTGGATGGATTGTATGAGAGAAGATTTGTGACAGTCAGGCATGAATGTCGAAGAAGGCAGGACTGTAGTATTGAATTAGGAGAGATGGCGACAGTTAACACAACACCCCAACCCCAATTCTGACCCAATGTTTACATCACTAGTATGAACAGCAACGGGCTCAGAGTTGAACCCTGATGTACACCCACTCTCACTGGGAACCACTCTGTGTGACCGAACATTGTTCATACTTGAGATATTGGGTCCTTGTATATACCCTGCACTAATTCTGCCAATGTTTCTGGGACTTCGAGGTGAGTAGGATTTAAAAAGGGATTAATACTCTGAATATTGTGGTGTGCACTAAGTGAGAGGGATGAAAAAAAACAGAGGCTAACTCAAGCTTTAACATTTTAAGGGGAGGGCCTTCCCAATTTGATCTTTCAGTGCCAATAGAATGAGCAGATAAGATGAGACAGAGACATGCTTCCAAAGGCAGATTTACATTACAGGTGGGGCAGATAAGATGAGACAGAGACATGCTTCCAAAGGCAGATTTACATTACTGGTGTGCAGCTATAAGTAAATAAATAATAAGTAAATAATGGAGATGTTCAAACTTTAAATGAAGAAATCTAATCCAAAATCCAGTTACTCACCAGCAGCAGTCTTAATAGCATTTGCAGCAAAATGGTCTCTCTCGCCTTTGGGATCAGAAAATTAGTCTTTCATAAAACCTGCTAAAGGAATTACTACACTCAGGTCCTGACATTCATGAAGACAGTCTGTGAAGAACTACTGCAAACAATAGTTAAAATACTGTTATATGCACACCATTTGTAATGATTCATACAGTTTATAGACTGAACATGCCTCCCTGCACCACATTACTCATATGTCTAACCCTAACCATACCATTATCCCTGCCCCCTTTTCCCCAGCCCTACATATTAGGGTACTAAGCACCCTTATCTTAACAGTACCATTAAACAAGTCACACAGAAGCACAGAAATGTGCACACACACACACACACACACACACACACACACACACACACACACACACACACACACACACACACACACTCATCCCCAATGCTGAAACTTCATTACATACAAAAGTTTTGCATTAGTACCCAATCATACTTCCACAAATACAGTGTTCAACACTTCAGCTTTCATTGCTCTTGATAATTTGAACATTAATCCAGTTCTGTCGACAGCAGGCAAGTTTGTCAAACTGTAACCATATATTTATATACGTGTATATATACACATATATATATATATATATATATATACATATATATATATATATATATATATATATATATATATATATATATTTTTTTTTTTTGGAGAGAGAGAAAGATACAAACACACACACGCACGCACACACACACACACACACACACACACATGCACACACACACACACACACACACACACACACACACACACACACACACACAAAACATGCACACACATATACACTAGATGTACTAGCACTTGTGGGAGCAGTGTGTGGTGCTGTTGCGCTACACAGCATTATATAGTTGCCATGATGAAAGAATGATGTGATTCTATGTGAGTGTTTCTTGGAAGGGTGGCTGTGGGATCACAAACTGAGTTTCCATTGCTGCACAGTAGACTCCCTCTTACCAATGTACTTATATAACTGCAATGTAACCCAGTTTCAATATACAATATAGCTTGTTTCGGAACTGGTTTATCCCTTACTCATACCATATAGCTAATTTGTACGAGTTATAAAAGAGATGTGTATTTGGTGTGCAGTAACCTATCACTTCTGTAATGCCACTGGTCAGTTTTTCAATGAACTGGATTTGGCCTTTTCCTGCATATCTCGGTGCAGTGTGAACCACGTTTCTGGTACTCACCCAGCATTAGTTGAGCAGTATTATTGTCTTCAGAACAGCTGCATACTTTATCACTATATGTACATACTTTATCACTACATCTGCATATTTTATCACTACATCTGCATATTTTAGTAATGCGGCATCATCTGTAAGCTGCCATCTAAAATTACTGAGCCTAATTAAGAACCTTCAGGTTGTAGTCTGCTTGCAAGTCATCCCTCAGATTTAGATAGCTCCCCTTCTCACCTCACCTTTTCATGCCTTTTTTCTAAGTAAGGTATTGTACACTGATTTATATTTCTATTGCCAATCACTTTTTAAATATTTTTGTTACCAGATTATGATGAGCAAATTTTTTCAGAATTACAGTAGGAAAAAAGTGATGGTTACTTCAGTACCAAATACTCTTTGCCCATAACAAAATCTTTTATTGTGGTTTGTCTTCACTGACATTCCCTTGATAAATGCATTTTATGCCCCAAACCTCTCTACTTCACATTTCTCAATATAGTAGCTGTCAGCAAGACAAGCCTAGAGTTGCCTGTTTCTCCTTTATTTTGTCCCTTATTATGAGGCACTATTTCAGACCATGACAAATACTGCTGAACCCAATCAGATGATAAGGATTTGTCCAGTAAAACCATTACTGATCTATATATCTTATTACACATTATTTCAAAAGTTTCACTTTTATCCCATTTTGCCTTATCTCTGTAGCACAGTATCATATGTTGAGCAAAAGAAAATTCACTAAATGCATTCTGATTTGAAACAAGTCATAGAGCTGGTATTCAATATTCTTTATAATCATTCATTTGCTTATTTTATAGAGGGCAACCCCCATGCATCATTATGCAGTGGGTTATACCTCTCTTGCATTTTTGTTGCTGTTATATCCAGCTCTGTGTCTGCTGCAATGCTGGAATAAAGAGAAATGCACATTGCAGTAACTCTTTTGAAGACTCAGAAATTTCGGCTAAATGTCCAAAAATACTGGGTCATATCAATTAGAATTTATTACTACCTGTCGATATTTTAGTACATTTCATAGGTAGTGCTGCAGTAGCATTGTCGCCTCACAGTAAGACGCTGTCCAGTTCGACTCTCAGTTAAAGCGTCTTCTGCGTGGAGACATGTGTGAATGGGCGTACCTTCTTTGAAGGTTGTGCGTCAGGGCTGGCAACTCGGTACGTAAACATCAACTGCCAATCATTAGCGGATCGGAGTTCCGCTGTTGAGACCCCTAACCGGGAAAAGCCGAAAGTCACAACAACATACTTGAGCCACCTGTCAAATGCTATCACTTCTTTAGCCTTATTTCTATGGTCTACTTTCTACTTTTATTTCAGAGTTTATTCTAACTTCATATTCCCTTTCATATACTGGAGACTGTTGGTTTATTAGGTTTATATTTATCCATAAAGGTTACTTTTCAACATTTTTTGTTACACTCAGTATGTGTCTCCCATATGCCTTGCTATGACTAATGTGCAGTCCGTATTAATAATTTTTCAAGTTTGTCAGTTTTCTCATATCAGCTGTTAGATATCTGGCACTTTTGCAACTCTTCCCTTTGATCTTATTTATCAGGTTCTCCTCTCCTGATTAGTAAAATGCATTCTGAAACTTGCTTATCTGCTCTCCATCACCTTCTTTTACTACCTGTTATTATTAAATTATTTACAGTCTTTATCTTATAATTCCCACCCTTTGCTGTTTAATATCCACATATCTCTTTTTAAGATTGCTTCATCTTTTGCCAGGCATTGACAGATGAGATTATTTGCAGTAAATGAATTGCCTAGGTTTTAGAATGCATTCACATATGTAGTGGTCATAAAGCTGTAGCAATAATATGGTTATTGTAGTTAAAATATTTATTAGCTTCTTTATAGTCTGTTTTGACACGAATGTTCAGTAATTATTCTCTTTGTCAGTGTTCAGGCTGTTCAGATCGCCACACATTATTGTCATAAGGATAATAATATAAAGGGCTGCACCTGTAAATTGTCAGTTGTGATCAGTATCCTACCCCAGCAAACAAATGGAAATAAAAAAATAAAATGATATGATAATGAATCTTGCATGCAATGTAAATAGTTGCATCTCTGAAGGTGGAGGATTTGTTTGAATGTTGTGGGAATGTTGTGATGATTTTATAAATGGCTGTTCATTTTGCAGTGTTATTACTAAAATTCTTTAAATACATGCCTTTAAAAGAAAGATCAGTAAAGATTAATTTTGGTTCAGTTTCACTTCAGTCCTTTCATTAATTCAGTCATCCATTTATTTATTTATTTATTTATTTCACATTTGTTGACCGGGAAATTCCGACTGGATGCATGTCCATTTTCAGCATAGACTGGGGGAGAAAAGTTCCACAGTTAAATTTTAAGCAAACTATCTGTACTACTCACCTTATCTAGATTGTGGGAGAACCAATGCTTATCCCAGCAACCAAAAGCATATGGAAGAGCATCACAGATTAAGAACTGTCTTGGTAACTGGAATAAATAACCGAGCAAACAAAATAACTTTAATCATTTGAATGTTACAATAAATACAGAAATGTAAAATAAATACTTAAAGTCTCAACCAATGCCAAATGGCTCTATATGAGTACAGGTGCTGTGGATAGGATGAATTTTAAATGTGGATTTTAAATAAGCCTCTTAAATCAGCTTGTTGATGGTTCAAACCTTAACAGACAAGACAGCACACACACACTGCAGAGGTGGAACCTGATAAGCAAAAAAATAATAAATAGAATGTTCCAGCTAAAAGCAGCAATACCTGACCTGCTGAGCAGAGAGATCCTTAGAGGTGCTAAGCCATGGTTTAATTCTTATGGAGATATCTAAATATATAAGTTGGAACACCAAAGCACAAAAATGTTGAACGTAAGTCGGCACAGGCTGAAGGCAAAATAAATATCGGGATGTACAATAAGGGCTTCAGTTCAGCTCTCCCCTGAGTGAAAGATCACAGTGATGGTGCCCAAGGACCACACCCACAAAGTCATACACACTGTCTGTAGATGGCCAGTAATCCATTTCAGGCTCACAAACCCCAGTAACACATCTACCCACAATAACTTTCCCCATGCCATCATCGATTGTAGCTTGTGGTGTATGAATGTGATTGCATTACAAAAAATAGTTAGTAAAAAAGAAACCTTGCTCAACACCTCTTTCCTTTTCTGGGGCAACACAAGAATACTGTCATGTTAAGAGACTTGCCAAGTGACACACAGTGGGCAAATGAAAATTGTTGAAATCAAACCCACAACTGTCAGATACATAGCTAAGAGCTTCTGCTTCGACACAAATGGCCCAGAGTATAACATTGGACATGAACTCTTTATTTATATATTTATTTGTTTATTTATTAACTTATTTACTTCATTGACCAGGAATGTCAAAACAAGCAGTGGTTATTTACCATGCATATATGGGGAGAGAATCTCCAGTTTAAAATTACAGTTGAAAAACATGGTTTCAAAAACAGAGTGACATAAAATGCAGTGAATGACATTTGAATTGCATTTAACAGATTGGCTCTTGGACTGAATGGTCTTTCCACGTAGGCCAATGACTTCACTGTACGTTGGCCATCTTGCTCATCCCAACACAATGTGACATTTTATACGTGACATTTCAGTACACAAATCAACTAATTCCTGAAGGTTGTTACTACTGACCTGAGATTGATCTACTTCAATAAGTTGTGCCAACAGTATAAAATTTAAACAGTATCACAGTTTTTGCCTCAGAGTAATCAGTACTTTTGCTTATGTCATTAGAAAATGAACACTTTTAAGAAACTATGTCTTCGTATCAAAAATCTGTACATGTCACAATCAGTCAAACTCAAAAGAGATGTTACTTTGCTGGT